>NW_019394782.1:0-53143 GCF_000612105.2 Orussus abietinus | reverse complement strand
AAAAAAAAAAGTTATTTAAACGAAGAAACCTAAAGTATAAATAACAAAATTAACGTTCTCTTAAATTCTCAATGTTCCCGGTAACTTACGGTATGTTTCACAGTTACCTTCTCCAATTTAATGTTACCGAGAATTTTCGAACTCTACACTCCAAGTGTTACCGGAAATTCTTCCTGCGCAAGTGTAGCATATACTGTAGCATTTTGTTGTGGCGAAAGGTACCGTATAGAGACATAACCTCAAAATGGTTATAAAATGTATCTGCAATAACACTCGGAATAAAAATCATAGGGTATCTTTTCATTTGTAAGCATAAAGAATTAATGTAATGTAACATAGTGTAAGAACGTTTTATATAAAATTTACTTAGTTACGACTACGAAGAAAAGAAAGAAAGATCCTAAAAAAATACACTAAATTAATACTGTTTCGAAATGAATAAATTTCCAATTGGAAAGGAAAAAAAAAGAAATTTCTTTACAAATTTTACCATACACTCTAGTGTTTTAATTTTGTGTATCAAAAGCCTAATGCGCGCGCAGCTCACTTCCGGTAACACTTAGAGTGAGAAAATCCCTTTCTCTGTCCAACCTCCTCGTGACACCTAACTCTATGCAGATACTATAACAAATGGCTTCTCCATGTCTATAAGCTCTATGGAAGAAACTCTACAAGTCGTTGCTAGAGTCCTAAACGCGGAATGATGAAAAATTCCTGGCAACTTATCGGGAATTCCTCTGAAGCCTTTTTTGAAAGAAATTATCAGAATTTAAATATTTAAGACGGAGTGAACGAGAGATTCTAATTGGTTGCTGAGATGTTGTTAAATTTTGTATTTTCCTGTTTGTTGGTCTTTTCAATTTTGAAATTCGCGGGCTACATTTCTTGTACTCGCTCGGGATCGAAGGTAGATGCCCTCGCAAAACGAACAGCGACGTCTGCGTCACTTCCGTCCAAACGAACGCCAAAATGTACATACACTTTTCGTAAAAGTTTAGAAAGTGTAGGTAAAACGAACAAACCTTATAATTATAGGCGATTGGCACGCTGGAACTAACTATATTGCTCGGCCGGTAACCCAGTACGGTTACGTTACCGTCAGAGAATCAAGTTTTTTCATCGACGGCGTTTGACGAACAACCTGAAGCTAGTCGCGAAGAGACAGTAAAAACACTTGATGTCATCCAGTATGGATGTTTTTCTGTCCATCGGACAATATAAACTAACGGGGATGTACGTCGTTTGAAGCGTATCCTTCGGGAAATAAATTATTCCAACCAACATTTCTTAACGATCTTACAATCTTTTATCATACGGGTCAACAGGTATTTATCACGTTTTTACTTTAATGGTTGTGTGCTTTAGCCTGATTAAAAATGCATTTATTTCTCCTTGATTCCATCACTTTCCTAGGCATCTTATCATTTGCTTTTTATTCGCAGGATGAGTTTATAAAATGCTGAAATAGATCTAACAATATATTCTTGTGCCATTTGTCCCTCTTTTTCAGCTTATATTGAACAGTGTTTCAGAAACTGTCGTTGCAACGTAATAGGAACTTTAATGTTATTTTGTATCTATTTTTTATACTATTTTAAGACGTCTATACAAGGGAAAACTAACATTATTTTACGTGCCTGCTATTGCTGTTATTTGATACTGATTTATATAATTATGAGATATATTTGTATCATTTTTATGTAGATTATTTTGATTATTTGTGTATATGATTTTGAAGATGTAGTATACCGATGTTTATTATGATTTAATAGCTCTGTATTTGTTAGGAAGATTGCTGATAAAGTTAGACATTAAAAATGTAATCATGTATAAGCTTTTTAAACAATAATTTAATTTTGGAATAATTAAAAATGAATAGAATAATTTAAGCAAAATTAATGAACCACGGTAAGCAAAACTGAGGAACGATACAAATCAAGGAAATATATTCTGTTACATCAAAATTCTGTTTCCAAAGTGCCATGCTTCATTGATACTGTGTTAAATGAAACTTAGATATATGTATTTAAACCAAAATAGTGTAATCGTTAAATTCACGCTACACTAAACAAAAAATCAACTTTCTAGGTAAATTAAGTGCGAGAATCTAAATATTTCTTGCTAAAGAAATTTCTTGGCTGAATGAAAATTGATTTTGTAAGAATCATCGGTGTTGCATCCCAAATGAGTATTGGGAATATTAATGAAGATTATATGACATATTAAATAGAATTATATGTTGAACGCAAATAACCTGGTGCTTAGTATAAAAGATATTAATGACGAATAAATATTTGAGGTCGGTGCAAGAAGAAATTTACCGGTAGCTGTTTGAGGTTTGGGAAAAAACATCAAACACATTGACAATTCTGTTACATTCTAGTTTGTTACAAGAATATTATTAATTCCTTCAAAGTCTTTTACTCCTCGTAGTGAATAAATTTTTCTTTCTAACATATTTGTGCACAGAAAATGTAACGATAATAAGTCAAATAGACTTAGTGAAGCCGAGCTTAAAAATAGTGAATACTGTTTATAATTTGTCTTACATTCATTTGATTTTATTCTGTCGATAGTAGTCAGTATGAGTCTATTTGACTCAAGAATTTATTCTCTTCTAAAAAGTTGTTTTCGCTTAGGGTGTACGAGGGTTGCCCAAGTTTATTAAGTCGTGCTAAATGGAACCGTGTTATATCGTAGTTGCATTCTCAGGGTACTTTGTTTTAAGAGAGTTAAGTGTAGGAGTAGTAATATTTATTTTTGCCGATCAGCCCGGAAAAAGAACTTGGTTTGCAATATTTGCTTAATTCATTCACTCGCACTCGCATACATGCACGTTCGCTGTCATTTACATAATTATCAGGAAATCTTACTGCTACTATCGGGCTTGCTAATCTCTAATGCTTGAAGTCTAGGATACAGAAATGATGTAGAAAATAAATTGCCTTTCTAGGCTGCTTATACAATATGACTATTACATAGTCTTCCTTCCTTGTTTTTTCTACTTCTCTTATTCGATAAACTTCTTTCAGGGTTATTAGTACAAAATGCCACGACGAAAGAATAATAGGCATCGTATTATCGGGGAAGACACAAAGATCGCAGTAAATTTAACAATGAAGAAACTTATGGAGTCTCCCGATCAAAAAGAATTAGAATTCCCATCATCGTATTCTGCAGAGGAAAGAGCTTATATTCATATACTAGCAAATGAATTGGGCTTGAAATCTAAGAGTCGAGGGTAAGTACTTAAAATGTATTTATGCTGTAGCGATCGACAACGATGCTGGGCTTCGTTGTACCTGGATAAAATATGTTAGAACCAAAAATTTGTTTCTTGTAATTACAAAATTGGTCCTGTGTTCAAAAACTTATTATATTTTACAGTAAAGGGGCAAATAGATTTGTGACAGTATTCAAGCGTGAACAATCAACCATAGTACAGGCCGATGCAATGATAAAGTTACAAAAACCATCACGTCAGGGGATCTATAATTTGATACAAAAGTTTCCTCTGAGCTGCAAAGAACAACAAGATCTTCTTCCCCCAACCGAAAGGGATCGTGTTGTAAGTTCGGATGGTGAGTCGAGCATTGATCAACTTGATCAGTTATTATATCGTAATATTTTTAATGTATTTAATTACTATAAAAAAATAATTTTTTCAGTGATAACAAATACAAAAGCGATGGGTCGCTTAAACAATAGCATACCTCAGGTTCCACAATTAAGAACCAATCTCGACGTATTGCCCTTCCGTAAGTCTCTGCCAGTATTCGGAATGCGAGAAGAGATAGTCCAAGGCCTGTCGTCGAGTCAGGTGTTGATAATAGCAGGTGAAACTGGCTGTGGTAAAACTACGCAAGTCCCCCAGTACATTTTAGAGAATTGTCAACAAAGGGGCCAACCTTGTAGAATAATTTGCACGCAGCCCAGAAGGTTGTCAGCCGTATCGGTCGCAGAGAGAGTTGCCTTCGAAAGGGATGAAAAGATTGGTCAAACTTTTGGGTATCAGATCCGACTAGAAAGCAGAGTCGCTCCGAAGACGTTATTAACTTACTGCACCAATGGTGTACTCCTTCGCACCTTGATGGGTGGTGATTCTGTCCTGACAACGATCACTCACATAATAGTTGACGAGGTCCATGAACGCGATCGCTTCTGCGATTTCCTTCTGATAGCCCTGAAAGAAGCGCTGGTCAAGTTCCGCTCCCTAAAGATCATCCTCATGAGCGCCACCATGGACACCAACGTCTTCGTCAAGTACTTCAACAACTGCAATGTAATCAACATACCCGGACGCTCCTTCGACGTGGACACGTACTTCTTGGAAGACGTCCTTGGAATAACCGGCTACATGACAGACGAGATGCTCGCCAAGAAGAAGGAACTCACCAACCAGAAGGACCAAAAGAAAGTTTTAGAGTCCTGGACACAGTACAAACCTCAACGCGGCAACGCAAATCCACCCAACGAGAGGAATACCTTGCCAGCTTCCATTCTGGGCCAGCAGAGTGAACACGCGTCCGAAAAAATCGAGCTGGATTCGTGGCAGGCCGAAAAGATGGACAAGCTCATCTCCGAAGCGTGGCTGTGCGGTGGCGAGGACAACTTCGCCCAGCTTTTGCACTTCATTCTTTCGGAGAACATCTCCGTTGACTATAAGCACTCCCAAACCTCGGTAACTCCGTTGATGGTCGCAGCTGGTCGCGGTTGTATCAACACTACCGAACAACTACTGACCTTGGGAGCGAATCTGAACATTCGCGCAGGCAATGAATGGATAGCTTTGGATTGGGCCAAGAATATGAACCAGTTGGAATGTGCCGAACTAATAGAGGCCTACATGAGGACCTACGATTGCATGGAACAGGGAGGCAGCATCATGCCCACCAAGGATAGCACTATGTCGGAAGAGGATAAGTTTCTGCTGGACATTTACCACAACACCTTCAGAGACGAGAACATCGACTACGAACTCATCCTGTCTCTCATCGTGCACATCCACCTGAAAATGCCGCAAGGTTCTATTCTGATATTCCTTCCAGGCTACGACGATATAGTCATTTTGAGGGACAAGATAAACGGGGAGGAGAAGATGAATCAAGGCTTGCGCTACAACCTCTTCGTCCTCCATTCCAACATGCAGACGATCGATCAGAAGAGGGTTTTCAGGCCCTGCCAACAGGGCACGCGGAAAATCATCCTCTCGACCAACATCGCCGAGACCAGTATTACTATTAACGACGTCGTCTATGTGATCGACTCCGGCAAAGTGAAGGAGAAGTCGTTTGACTCTATTTCTGGGGTCTGCATGTTACGCTCCAACTGGATATCTCAGGCCTGCGCAAAGCAGCGAAAAGGACGAGCCGGCAGATGCCAGAAGGGAGCATGTTACAGGTTGTTCTCGTCGGTGAGGTACAACGCCATGCAGCCTTACCAAACACCGGAGATCCTGAGACTG
The DNA here is from genome assembly GCF_000612105.2 of Orussus abietinus. NCBI lineage: Eukaryota > Metazoa > Arthropoda > Insecta > Hymenoptera > Orussidae > Orussus > Orussus abietinus. The sequence continues at coordinate 47,679 of NW_019394782.1, read as the reverse complement.
CCGCTGCAGGAATTGTGCCTCTACACGAAGCATTTGGCTCCTGGGAACACTCCTATTGCCGAATTCCTGGACAAGGCTCTGGAGCCACCGTCTAACATGGTAACGAGGCACGCCGTACAGCTTCTGAAGACCATTGACGCTTTGGATCCCTGGGAAGACCTCACGGAACTAGGCAGTCATCTTCTGGACCTGCCGGTTGAACCGAGGCTCGGGAAGATGTTGCTCTATGCCGTTGTCTTGAAGTGCCTCGACCCCATCTTAACGATAGTCTGCAGCTTGGCCTACAGGTAGTTTACCAGGTTTTTTTTTTATACAAAGGGTATCCCATTTTAAATGATTCATTAGACTATCTTGTGCACCAAGGGTTTAATCGTAAAAAGTAACAGCTGCATGATTTTCAGGGGGGAAAGGAAAATGTATTTACAATGGTGATGTTATAGCAACTAATACGTTTTATTTAATAGGATCATTTTTTTTTTTGTTCTGCAATTGTGTATCGTGCATCGTGCAATTATTATGACACTTGTATTTCACATCAGAGCCGTCGAGAATTGTGTGTTGAATGAAATATGAAAGCACGGCACCACTTTGGTTCTGATCTAGGCTAAGTCACACGTTTCTTTTCGAAAATCCAAATTTTGTAAGGGTCAGGATATTCTTTAAATGCTTCCTAGTCATGTGCTAATGTTTCAGTCAGTTCAGTGTAGGACCCCTAGAGAAAGGGTTTTTACAAGAATTTATTTATTTTAGGACAATTTCATCTCACCTTAAAAAGGAAGCATGTATTATCGTTGTACTTTTAAAATGTTGAAACTATCAGCTTTAGATTATTTTCAATTCATTGCTTTAAGGTGATATGAAAGGCGGTGAGAAATTTAATCAATGTCGATAAATTAAAAGTCATATGTACTCTTTTTGGTGGTAACGTCATTTTGAATACTCAAGTGGTAACGTAAACTGGCGCGTCGCGTTACCGACATTTATATTTATGTTGAAGCATTTTACAGTCTACGTTGATAATCATACGAACTGAAGCATTCCATATGTCATTTCGGTCAAGTAATGATGAAAAGATCGATACAAAACTGTCGAAATCCCGTGAATTCATTATTCTAACGACCCTTTAGGACTAACGTCGCCATCTGTGATGTTTATCTGCAACTAAATTTTTCCTCTAAAAACATGTTACCCACGGGACAAGCCAGCATTCTCTTGCAGTCGTTGGTGAAGATATTTTCCACATTTTCTCATCTGAGTCTGTAATATTCCATATCTACGGTATTTTAAATTGTTTGAGCTGGATCCTGAAATTCGTCATTTTCGATTCTAAGCCTTCAAAAAGCGTAAAACATCAAAAACATGGACGGACCACGTTATGTTGGTTCTAATCCATGATAAATAAATCAATTTTTTATGAAAAATGAAATTTCTTGAGTTACAGTACCTACTTTAAGGTCTCCATATTCACGTGGTAAAATTTGAAACGAATCGGTACACCCAATTCGGAGAATACTTTCCCCAACGATTTGATTTCTCAGATATATATAAGCTGACTCTTTCATATCACCTTAAGGGGATGTGAAAGTGGCATGCGAATGCTCAATCGTTTATGACACTTTACTCCGAACTGGGTGTATCGAATCGTTTCAAACTATACGACGTGAATGTGGGGAACCTAAGATAGGTCCTGAAACTCATGAAATTTCATTTTTTATAAAAAATGTTGAAAACATCTATATACAAATTTTTGAAGAATTAAAATTTTGTAGGTGGCAGGACCTTCTTTATAGACTCCATATTCACATTGTCAAGTTTGAAACGATTCGGGAGACCTTGTAAAACGACGATAAATCGTTGCTCGGCACTAAAAGGGTTAACCTCGAATCCTGATTTCAGGGATCCCTTTGTCCTGCCATCTCAGCCATCCGAGAAGAGAGCCGCCATGGCCGCCAGGAAGAAATTCGCTTCTGGTACGTACTCCGACCACATGGCGGTGCTCAGAGCCTTCCAGAGCTGGCAGAGCTCACGAGCGAACGGCCTCGAGAGGAATTTCTGTGAGAAGAACTACATTTCCGCTCCGGTGATGGAGATGATCGTGGGAATGCGCACTCAGCTTCTGGGACAACTACGTGCCTCCGGATTCGTCAAGTCCAGAGGGTCCGGCGACATCAGGGATTTGAACTCCAACTCGGAAAGCTGGGCAGTCGTGAAGGCTGCTTTGACCGCAGGACTCTACCCAAATTTGATTCGAGTCGACCGAGAACACTCTCAGTTGAGGACACAGTAAGAGACACCGATTGTTCTTAGAAGAGGTGTAAGGTGAAGTGAAACACGTCGAGGAACTTGATCGACGTCGATAAAGAAGATTTTTCTAAATGCCTACGTTGCCGACGTTCGTTTTTATATTGACAGCTGGGTCGAATTATATTGGGTATTGTACCAAATGGCATATTCCACCTGTCGTTTTCGTACAATAATTATAATGAAATCGAAGTAAAACTCCAGAAATCCTCTGGATTCGTGCCTTCCGGGGCCCTAATTGACTGCGGAGGGACCCCCTGCGCCATCTGTGATTTCCAGGTCAATTAAATTTGCACTCCGAGACCTCATATTACCATCGTTTTAGCAAAGAAGCGCATACAACACTTTTTTTGCCTTTATCCCGTTCAAATGCGAGTTTATCGATTACCAGAGTATTTTAAATTGTCGTAAAATTGTCCTGACTCTTTCGATTCTCATATCAGAGCCTTCGATAATTGTATATTGATCGAAATATGAGAGCTCGACGCTATTTTGGTTCTGGTCTGGGCTGAGTTAACAAATTTTTATAAAAAATCGAAATTTTGAATGTGTCAGGACAATTCTTAGATGATCAGGAGTGATGTGTTAATGTTTTGGACAGTTTGGTCTAATACCCTTAAAAAAAAATTTTGTATTCGAATCGACTGATTTAAAGGGTGTTTCACTTCACCTTAAGCTGAAACAGAAATGGACACGATGTTGTTATTCTTTTATTTAATCCTAGGAAAGAAGTAAAGGTCCACTTCCATCTCTCGTCAACTCTAAGGGACTTTCCGAAGTCTCCTAGGACTACGTTGGCGCAGTCCCATTCCGCGAATGTGGACAGTTTACCTACCGATTGGCTGATCTACGAGGAGATGAGTCGGTCGGGACATTTCTGCCACGTGAAGACTGTTACATTAGTCAATCCTGTAACCATCGCGCTCTTCAGTGGACCAGCTAGACTACCGATGGACGCGATTTACGAGGCGGAACGTGAGTCTTCGACGTCTTACTTAACCCTTTCGTTACCTTGGACGAGATATCTCGCGACTCAATACTGGCCGATTAACGCTTTTGACGAGATATCTCGCGACCCGATACTGGCCGATCAACGCTTTTGACGAGATATCTCGCGATCCGGTAGTAGCCGATCAACGCTTTTGACGAGATATCTCGCGATCCGGTAGTAGCTGTATTTATTTCTTCCTTTTAGCTATACGAATAGAATTAGTTATAAAATATATTCATCTAGAATGTCAAAATATTGGTGCTAGAAAGCTAGATTATCGTCAAGAGCGTTAATCCGCTACTACCGGATCGCGAGATATCTCGTCAAAAGCGTTGATCGGCCAGTATCGGGTCGCGAGATATCTCGTCCAAGGTAACGAAAGGGTTAAAGCTTTTTCGCAATCGATATAAACATACAAGTGTAAACTATTTTTTCGAAGTACTGAATACGAAAATTGTTCTGCTAATTTTTAGGTAAAGGTCCTTCAACTAGAAGTCGATTAAATCAAAGCTTTATCGCTTTCCACTTGTCCGGAGTTTATTGAATGAAACCTTAAAGGTTGCATTTAGTCATGTTAGTTATTCAGCCGTATAGTTAGCGAAGCGGTCGCCAGTGGCGCTGCGACATTCATTCGAATCATCATATTCGATATTTGGAAACCTACTGTTATAACAGGGTGTCCCTGACTATTCCTCCACTATTATTCAACTGAATAGGAATTATTTATATGGCAATTCTGAAAAATTTGCATAAGTAAATCGGGTGTGCTCTATCGAATGGTGATCATTTTAACTTCCGTTACTAAACGGAAGTGGGATATCGACAACGGAAATAAAGGTTCTTTTAATCCGTATATGGCATTTTTTAATAAAGTTTCACAGTCTATGTCAAAAAATCTGACCGCTTTGTCTCGACGATTTTTTCTAAAAATGCCTTCATCAATCTTGAAATTATATTAAACGGTCCAATGAAATCAGGTTAGCCATATTGATTTTTGACGTCAAAGGGGAGGAAATCACGAAAAATTTTCAATTGGTAGATTACGATACGAAATATTTGCCAGTGCAGACTATAGTACGAAGAGACTAACTAACTTCACGGCATATGTTAGTTTATGACGAATCGTGCATTGTGAAAAGAGATGTCACTCCGAAAATTTGCGCTTTCTGGGCACAAAATTTGAGCACAATGTTAATGCAAAATCAGACCGACTGATACATTTTGCATATCCACTACAGCACCTGCATTTCGGTGAAAACGTGAAAAATGTAGCCAATACTGGTTGGGAACTTCACACGATTTCCTCGTCTCTGACGTCAAAATTCAATATGGCCGGCCTGACTTTACTGAACCCTTAAATATAATTAACGAATGGGACAATTGGATACAAAATTATCTATTTGAATTGGAAGTCGCATTTTTCGAATGATATCTAATTATTTTTAATTACAAATTAAAATTCCACATGAAAACACAATAAAGGAATTACATTAGTGTACATGATTTCTGATTTGGGTAATCATTTATATCGTTTTATAATTATCTAGTTAACTGTCCTATCCACAATTTACACGTTTAAGATAATTTCAAGATTGAGGAAGGTATTTAAAAGAAAATCTTTGAGATAAAACATTCTTATAATTTGACGTGGAGCGTGATACCACAATGGGAAATAGTATGTACCATTGAATTAAATAGAGCAAACTCGATTTGATTATCAGAATTTTTCGGGATTTTTACATAAACCTTTCTTTTTCAATTTGATAGGGGTGAACGTGGTCAGGGACATTCGGTACAATAAAATCGTATATTGTTCATTTTCAGTGTGAATAATTTATATTGTTTTAGTCATCTTGGAGAGTGAATCCGATTCCGAGGTCGACGAGAGTCACGATGGCATGACAATGTTGAAACTTGATGACTGGGGGGTCTTCAAGCTGGACTATGAGGCAGCTCAATTGTTGCTGCATTTAAGACAGAAGTGGAACGCTTTGTTCCTTCGTCGAATGAAAGCACCGAGCAAGCTGATGTCTCAGTTGGACGAGCAGGTCGTAAGGACGGTAGTGGCTGTCATTACTAACGAGGAACAGGCTTGCGGTCTCCAGCAACCTTCTGGCATTGGTCAGAGACCTCGACCACTGATCGTCGATTACTATCCAGCAAATGCTAGGAGAGCTGACGATTTTCAGGAGGTGAGGCAAAGTCCTTCCTAACTCTTAACGCTCCGACTTTTAATTGTGAATATCGACCGGCAACACCAACACACTTGGAGTACAGCGCCACACATCGGTGGTGCCTGAGAGACACACTTGGAATAGAACGTTGCACGTCGATGGTACTTGAGAGACACGCTTGGAGCGTTAAGGGTTAATTTTTCATATTTCTACACGTTAAGGTGAAGTGAAACACGTCGAGGAACTTGATCGACGTCGGTACAGAAAATTTTTCTAAATACCTACGTTGCCGACGTTTGTTTTTATATTGAGAGCTGTGTCAAATTATATCGGGCATTGCACCAAATGGCACACTCCACCTGTCATTTTCGTTTACCTAGTTTTTATATTATTTTTTAAAACTTATGCAATGAATTGTTCAACACTTTTAGCATGATATATGAATTGGTGATGTTATCATTTACTATTTCAGAAAATTGTTATTTATTTTATTAATTTTATTTATTCTCGATCTGAAAAAAAGGACAAAGTAGTGTTATGATCTACTACATGATATATGTTCGAATCATTATAAAGTATTGTTTGTTTATAAAATAATGACATTGTTAATTAACAAGGGATTCTCCTGCCCAAGAAATTCATACCGAAGTATCGAGTCACATGGAAAATAACAATTTCCAAACCTTCTTAAAGATTGCTAATCCTCATTAGTGTTTTGCCTGTATTAATTCGAATCGTGCAGTTATCCTTTTTCTTTTATTTACTATTGAATATAATTTTTGTATTTTTTTCTGTTCCCAGAGAAACTTCTAAGGCTGTGATTCATTAACTTTTAATGCAAGAGTCGTAAACAGTTCTCTTTTACAGGTACGTATCTCTCATAATGAAAAAATAGTATTTCTTCCTTAAAACTTTCAATGAGTTTGAAATCGACGAAGATTAAATTGGTGTTTTATTTTCCAGGCTTAAAGAAAAACTTGTAGACTTCGTTTCACGCTGATTAACGCTGGATTAAACAATTGCGTCGAAGGAAAACAACGGCACAACTTTCTCCATTGTGCAACAATGTCCATTCTCTGTTACGAATAAGTGTTGCCATTCTAAAAATGAAAAGAAATAGCAAGATTACTTATCTTGGTTCAAGTATTTCCTACAGACACATGTGAATTAGCTGCTTACAGTGTACCTACGTAGCGCAGTTGTTAGTTGAACTGTAACGAATCTTTTGTACATGTTGACATTGCATGATACTTTTTATTAATAGTAGATGTGTAAGCAAACGGTTACAGAATGCGAAAATGTCGAATGTCGAACATCGCAACCAGTACTGTGTGTTAATGAAGAGGAGTTTTCTAGTTTTCTAGTATTATCTCCGCTGTGATGATTAAATCGATGGAATATCTCTTAATTCGTTATGTTTGATTTAAGGAGGCTCTTCACTCCTTTAAGGTGATATGAAAGAGTGAGTCTATATATATATCTAAGATTTCAAATCGTTGGGGAAAGTATTCTCCGAATTGGATGTGCCGATTCGTTTCAAATTTTACCACGTGAATATGGTGGCACTAAAGTAGGTCCTGAAACTCATGAAATTTCATTTTTCTTAAAAAATGTATTTACTTATCATGGACTAGAACCAACATGGCGTGGTCCGTGCACGTTTTCCATATTTTACGCTTCTTGGAGGCTTAGAATCGAAAATTAAGAGTTTCAGGACCTACTTCCAACAATTTAGAATACCGTAGAATTTGAATATTACAGAGTCAGATGGGGAAATGTGGAAAATATCTTCACCAACGATCGCAAGAGAATGCTGGCTTGTCCCGCGGCTAACACTTGTTTTGAGAGAAAAAATTTAGTTGCAGATAAACGTCACAGATGGCGACGTTGGTCCTTCAAAATATAAACACTCATGAATTTACGGGATTTCGACAGTTTTACATCAACCTTTTTATCATTACTTGACCGAAATGACATATGGAACGCTTCATTTTGTATAATTCTCAACATAGACTATAAAAGACTTCAAAATAAATATAAATGTCGGTAACGGGACGTGCCAGCTTATGTTACCACTTGAGTATTCAAAACGGTATTCCCCCCAAAAAGGGTATAGAAGAATTTTATTTTATGGTCGTCGATTAAATTTCTCAGCGCATTTCATATCATCCTAATTCCTTTAATTCCTTATGTACTCCATATTATAAATACTGATTTTTCAACGGACACATGTCTTGTGTTATTAAAGAAAGAATGGATGTAAGAAAATTGTAAAAATGTTCGTTAATGGTGTAAGAAAAGCATTTCAATACTTTCAAGAAATCTCCGTCTTCTATGGATCACCATATTAAAAGTAATATTTTATTTGAGAAGACGTGTCAATAGCGATATTAAATTTTGTTTCGTTATTCATAAATTTCCATTATTTGAAAATTCCTTGTTCTATTTGTTTTCGTCGAGTACCTTATGACGATTTAACGCGTATGAACTTTATTTTTAGAGTTTCTCAAGTTGTATTACAGGGTATCAATAGAAATATTAGATACGCAGAAGTAAACTTGACATTGACATGTAATGCCTACATTCGTAAATACTTTTTTCCTTCACAATCCACAATAAGTAATCATGAAATCGACGGTTCCAGAAGTATGTATATTCCGAAATAACAATGTTCAATTTAAGAATTACTATCAAATAAAATCTCTTGGGATACATTACACAAAATAAACGGATTCCGAAAAAATGTAAAAATATTTNTCTGGCTAAATGGATAAATGATATTTTTAGTTGGAAACGACATTATAATATTGGATAAATGATATTTCTGTGATTGAATGAACGAATGATATTTCAAATGGATTCAGGAATTCGAGGAAGTGTTTCGACGGTTAGCTCGGGCTTCCTCAATTTTGGGTATACTGGAAATGACCTGATAACTTTGATATGGTATCGCCCCAAACAAAGCTGGGCTGCGGTCTCGTGTTTCAGGAATAATCAGAAGGAGCTCGTCGCTCTTGTGATAAAAGTCCTGTAAGCTGTGCGAGTGAACTTCCCCTCGGGTTGATCTCACCGCATCCCTTCGTTTCGTCGGTTAGTACTTTTCAATAATTCACATTTGATTCATTTTCAATATAATTCAAGGCACTCAAGATGAAAATTAAAACGGGGTATGAAGAGGTATTGCTGCTAAAATACGTCTTTCATGGCTTACATTAAGGATTTTATATAAAAGTGGTTTAAAAACTAGATATTAGTAGCGTGGCTTTTAACGGTGCTCTAAAATACGTCTTTTAATGCTNCCACGGCTCTTACTCATATCTCACTGTTAGCATCGCTTTTAAACGTCTTTTAGATAAAGACGATCGGACCACTGCTAAAAGACGCAATACATATGACATATTTAGTTTCAATAATTTATAGACATATATAGAAATTATATTTTTTAATTTATGAACACGTAATAAAAATACATTTTTTACTTCACAACTATTATCGGACACTGCATTTGGTATCAAGTAACACGAGAAATTTTTCTAATATTTTCGTTAGGCTGTTTCATTATGGAAGCAAAACGTCTGATTTTGATTTTAAATATTTGTTAAACGTTTATAATGTATTCGGCGGATAATATTTAAAAAACACTTGTATTAAAATGAAACAAAATGTTTTGTATATCAGGTAGAAAAATATTATGAAAACACATGGAGCTAATACTATATAAATATTATGGGGATAGTATTCTAAAGTCAACGTTTTGCAAATATTTCAAATGTCTGCTAAATGTTTACAAAATGTACGATATTCGTTAAATATATAGAAAATATAAGACAAATATTTTGTGCTACTAGGGGTACAATTGTCTTGACACTTTTGTTTCTCATATCAGAGCCTTCGGTAATTGTATATGGATCGAAATATGACAGCTCGACGCCATTTTGGTTCTGGTCTGGGCTGAGTTAAAAAATTTGTTCCAAAAATCCAAATTTCGAACGTGTCAGGACAATTCTTAGATGATCAGGAGTGACGTGTCAAACTTTTGGACAGTTTGGTCTAATACCCTTAAAAAAAAGTGTTGTATTCGAATCGACTGATTTGAAGGGGGTTTCACATCACCTTAACCCTATAACTACCGGCGGATCTTTTTTGGCTGTAATGGATCATCTAAAATCAGTCATTTTGACTGGGCTTGGTGGTTCCAGTGTTAAAGTGTAACATAATTTAGGAAGTTAACTTCTTCTGACTTTTGCGGTGTTGCCAGATTGGCCAAGACATTTAACCCTTTGCACTCGAGAGGTGACTCTCAGTCTCCGCTGGCAACTGGAATGGAAAAGTCCTCGAGTGCAAAGGGTTAACTATCCTGCAGACAGTAAACCTTACGGTTCACCTTGCATAGTACATCACACGGAGTTTTAAGGTGAAGTGAAACCCCCTTCAAATCAGTCGACTCGAATAAGACACTTTTTTTTAAGGGTGTTGGATAGAACCGTCTAAAATTTTGGCACATAACTCGTGAGCACTTAGGAATTATCCTGACACTTTCAAAATTTCGATATCCGAACAAAATTGTTTAACTTAGCCCAGACCAGAACCAAAATGCCGTCGAGCTCTCATATTTCGATCGATATACAATTATTGAAGGCTCTAATACGATAAATGAAAGTGTCAGGACAATTGTACGACAATTTGGAACATTCTGGTAATCGAGAAACTCGCATTTGAACGGGATACAGGCAAAAAAAGGGTCTTATGCGCTGCTATGCTAAAACGATGGTAATATGAGGTCTCGGAGTGCAAATTTAATTGACCTGGAAATCACAGATGGCGCAGGGTGTCTCTCCGCAGTCATTTAGAGCCTCAGAGCCCACGGCTCTTACTCATATCTCACTGTTAGCATCGCTTTTAAACGTCTTTTAGATAAAGACGATCGGACCACTGCTAAAAGACGCCATACTCGTACCTTCTTTTATGACCGCTTTTAGTTAAAAGGCCACTTTTACGAAATGTAATACAACATCGGAAAAACGTAACGACTGCGTTCCGCGCATGCGCTCCGCGTGCCCTGGGCGTGCATTTTTTGTATGCCAAAAGTTCAGAGTTTACTGAACTCTGCCGCAAAAATAGAAGCGAGTTTGGCAGAATAAAGCCGGAACCAAAGCCCAATTTCTTGGTTATAAGAACGACATAACTTCAAAAGTCCCTGGTATTTATTTCATGCCCTGTATTCCCTTCGCGAGCTTTTACTCTGTGAAAAATGTCGTTATTGCATTCCATTTTTCATGTACGATTTTGACAATTAAAAGCTGTAAAAAATTTATGTATGATGTTGACAGACAAAAGCGGTTTAAAATTCCCCCTAAACACCTTTAAGGAATCGTCGCTCACTTTTATCCTGAAAGCGCTCAAAATGAAGATTAAAAGGGGGTATGAAGAGGTATTGCTGCTAAAATACGTCTTTTGTGGCTTACATTAAGGATTTTATATAAAAGTGGTTTAAAAACTAGATATTAGTAGCGTGGCTTTTAACGGTGCTCTAAAATACGTCTTTTAATGCTAAAAATGAGATATGAGTAAGGACCCATTTATCCAGATGATTTCTGGAGTTTTACTTCGATTTCTTTATAATTATTGTACAATAACGACAGGTGGAGTATACCATTTAGTACAATTCCCAATATAATTCGACACAACTATCAATATGAAAACGAACGTAGGCAACGTAGGTATTTAAAAAAAATCTTCTTTACCGACGTCGATCAAGTTCCTCGACGAGTTTCGCATCACCTTAAGGCGATATAAAAGTGTGATATATACGTACCAAAATGTCAACATATTTTTACATTTTTCTCCAACTGCCGTTACATTTGATTAATTTTGAATATAATTCAGAAAACGTTGCAGGGTGTCAGATGCACGTGGATTGGGTTCATATTCTATATTTTTCTTTTCTATGCCTCTTATTAGCTTCTTTCACATTAATTACATCTGAAGCTGCGCTTTTATCAATTTCCCAGCGAACACTGTTATATAACTGTTGGGTAAATATTACATTTTCTAACTAACTAACTAAAATGTTATGTAGCATAAAAGTAACATGAAAGATAGATGTTAGTTATTATTTCTCACTCAGTAAGGTAACATGTTATGTAACATGTTATATCAATGTTACATTAATGTTATAATTTCAGTTACCTTAAAATAATATTAATTTTTCATACATTTAAGAAAAAAGACACGCAATTTTATCCAAAATTATATAATTTTTTATTTTTAATTATTTTTTGGTACTTGGCAATAGTTAGATATTAAATGACAAATCAGACTTTCAATGAAATTATGTAATGATAAACTATCTGATTTTACTTAAAGACTATTATGATTTCATTTGACTAGCAAACAATGACTGATAATGTATATGCGCGTACGAATTAAAATCACATTTCTTCATACAAATAGTAACAAAATATGACACATATTAATCTTATGACATTTGACGATGAATTATGACAATGCTAGCAAACAATGACTGATAATGTATATGCGCGTACGAATTAAAATCACATTTCTTCATACAAATAGTAACAAAATATGACACATATTAATCTTATGACATTTGACGATGAATTATGACAATGCTAGCAAACAATTACTGATAATGTATATGCGTGTACGTATTAAAATCAGATTTTTTCATACAAATTGTAACAAAATATGACACATATTAATCTTATGACATTTGACGATGAATTATGATAATGACGACGACGATGATGTAATAAAATAAATGACAGCCCCAATGTAGTTCTGTTTTGTTAAAAATATGTGCTGCATATACACAGTAATATCAGGACAGTAACATAATGTAAGATAAGAGTAACAAAGTTACGCTATATTTATATAAATATGATAGTAACAAATGTTATGTAACCTGTTAGCTTCATATTCCATAACTGTTAAGTCAATGCATTGGAACAAATGTCATGTAACTAGTTAGCTCTATGTTACGTAACTGTTAGGTCATCACATTGTAACAAACGTTATATTATTTGTTAGTTTTAAGTTACGTAACTGTTAGGTTTGGCGTTGAGTGGGTAGTTCATTAATATTTATGTACACTATGCAAAAGGGAAATTTCCTATGAAATTTTTCGATCCGCTGAAGGATCTTTCGTATCTGCTGGTTGACGAGGGCGTATCTCGTAAAACATTGAGTCCTGTGCTTGCAATTAAAAAGTTTCGAGCACTACAGCCGGCGAACCTATACGCGGAAAGAGCCGTTGCTTTTAACGACATTCCGGCGAATTACGAAGTATCTTTTATTACAGGAAAAGTAGTTTCCCAGGGAAAGCTTCACCCTAAAGAACGAAACAAAGTGTTGAAAAAAGTTCCTGCAGATCCGATACGAAACCTAACCTCTTCCTGTGATTATTTTACGTAATTCGTTGTACCTGGTCTGATTTTAACTTGTACGGAGATGTGTTAAAAAATGTCGTTTGACATTAAACATGCATGTACATTAGTAACAGATTAGATGAAAGTTAATTGCGAATTTGATATTAACACATTTACGACCGCTGACGTGAATTCACGTCATTTTAAATTCTATTCCTGATTGCCGCTGACGTGAATTCACGTCTTTTGAAATTCTATTCCTGATTGCCGCTGACGTGAATCACGTCCATGACAATACACGATATAAGTTTGCGACAACCAGTTTCAGAATTTCATTATTTTCGCCGGTACACAGTATTTGAAACGGAAAAAATTTTCCGGTCGCGAATGTGTTAAGAAAATATCGTCTTTACGTATTCGATATAGCTTTCACGAAAGGAGTTTGAATTTTTTCGCTTAGAAATGTATAATAATTACATAAATTTTGATAAACAGATTAAGGTAATATGAAAGTGTGATACATACGTAACAAGAAGTCAACATTTTTATAAAACTTGTCTCCAAACTGCGTGCACCAAATTATTTAAAACTTTAACACGTGATTATGGAGGCTCTAAGGAAGAAAGCGTTGCCTGTGAAATTTCATTTCTCGAAAAAAGATCTTTTTTTGGTTCTTGTACGAGATGAGGGCATTTTTTTCGAAAAATTTTCACGAAAAAAGAAATTTCATGAGCAGCGCGTTATTCCTTCCCACCATCACGTGTTAAAGTTTCAGATAATTCGGTGCACCCAGTTTGGAGAAAAGTTTTATAAATATTTTGACTTTTTGTAATAAGCTATCCAACTATTTTGTTAAATATGTAGAAAATATTTTGTGCTACTGGGGGCGTTTTCGATTACATGCACCTGTACTATATACACGTTTTTAATTAAATAAGTTGAGGTGAAGTGAAACCCCCTTCAAATCGGTCGATTCGAATACAATACTTTTTTTAAAGGTATCGGACCAAACTGTCTGTAACTTTGACACGTGACTCGTGATCATCTATGAATTGTCATAACACATTCAAAATTTGGATTTCTGGACAAAATTGTTTAACTTAGCCCACACCAGAACCAAAATGGCGTCGAGCTCTCATATTTCGATCCATATACAATTATCGAAGGCTCTGATATGAGAAACGAAAGGGTCAGGACAATTTGACGACAATTTAGAACACTCTGGTAATCGATAAACTCGCATTTGAACGGGGTAAAGGCAAAAGAAGTGTCTTATATGCGCTTCTACGCTAAAACGATGGTAGCACGAGGACTCGAAGTGAAAATTTAATTGACTTGGAAATTACAGATGGCGCAAGGGGTCCCTCTGCAGTCAATTAGGGCCTCAGAAAGCATGAATCCAGAGGATTATTGGAGTTTTACTTCGATTTCTTTATAATTATTGTACGAAAACGGCAGGTGGATTATGGTATTTAGCTCAATACCCAATATAATTCTACCCAGCTGTCAATATAAGAACCAACGTCGGTAACGTAAGTATTTAGAAAAATCTTCTTGACGCGTTTCACTTCACCTTGAGGGTTGTGGCGATATCGGGGTACCCACGCTTTTAACGACCGCGTGGCGTAACAAATTGCCAAGCTTTTTTAGTCCTCACGTCCAGAGGGCGAAGTTCGCCCCCAGAGCGAGCGGTATAGATAAATCCTTCGATCTGGATCCCCTTGGCAGTCCTCGGGTCTCGATCCGGAGAAAAAGAGCCGATCCAACTTTTCCTGATAGATTCGTCGCGGATACTCGAGGGAATCGAAGTGCGAATTTTTTCCCTCGGATTTTCCTCACTCGGAAACGAGACCACCCTTCCCTCTGCCTTGGGAAATAGATCAACCGAGCATTTGCACGCCACCGGTGCTTCGTTTTAAAATTCCAATATTTCTTCCGTATCTTGAAATAAGCGTGGGTGGGCGCGAAGTCTCCCGGAGCCAGAGAAGGATAGAAAAAAGGGGTGGAGAGAGAGAGAAAGAGAACCCCGATTTAATAGCTGAGATTGATATCACCGGTGAGAGATTTTTCGAGCGATAAGAGCAATCCACCAAATCGAATAATTGCCTGGATTCGTTCCTATCGGATGCATTAGTTAGGCCCAAAATTGTCATATGAACGGTTTATTCTTGAATTGTTTATTTGTTTACATGTAATACGGTTTCGTGGATCTTATTTGTTGTATAGAGCCAGATAAGGACAGGAAGAAGGGGTGGAAACAGAGAAAAAGAAAGCCCCGATTAAACAGTTGAGAATGATATCACCGGTGAAAATTTTTAGAGCGATAACAGCAATCTACCAAGTCTAATAACTGTCTGGATTCGTTCCTATCGGATGCATTAGTTAGGCTCAAAATTGTCATATGATCGGTTTATTCTTGAATCGTTTATTTGTTTACATGTAATACCCCACTGAACACCAAACCTAACAATTACGTAACTTAAAACTAACAAATAACATAACGTTTGTTACAATGTAAAAACCAAACATTTACGTAACTTAAAACTAACAAATAACATAACGTTTGTTACAATGTAATAACGTAACAGTTACGTAACATAGAGCTAACTAGTTACATGACATTTGTTGCAATGTTATCATTACATGACATTTGTTGCAAGTTTATCATTACATAATTTCATTGAAAGCCTGATTTGTCATTTAATATCTAACTATTGTCAAGTAGCAAAAAATAATTAAAAGTAAAAAATTATATAATTTTGGATGAAATTGCGTCATCTTTTTTATTAAATGTATGAAAAATTAACATTATTTTAAGGTAATTGAAATTATAACGTTAATATAACATGTTACATAACATGTTACCTTACCGAGTGGGAGTGATCATGAAAATTTTCGGAATTTCTTACGATAATTTCTGGCTCCCCTAATTGCAAATTAAGGGACATATTATTTTCACACAATGATCTTACGGTTCACTAGTTGCACTCAATGGATACGCGCAATCACAAAAGTTCAAAGCGATTGTTTCGTATCACTCCTCGTCTGGGGATGGGAGTCGTTGACACTATCAGCACCGAGAGTAATGGTTTGAATTACAATCGGGCTTTGCGTCGACGAGTGTACATTGAAAGCAGATATTTACGTGCCGGCTAAGTAATTTACAAGCTGGCGATGAATTTCAGTGTTGGATTCGACCTGTCTAAAGGGTATTGTCGGGTTTAACGCCTGCGCAACTGTACAATCATTTGGGCGCTTCCTACTGTCTTCTTATCAAGTGTCTATAAATTCCGAGAAATAGTGCAGTATCACTCAATTCGACGTTTGCGCGAATTGGGTACAGACTTTTATCGAGAAATGGCAACGCCAGATACGAATGGCGACCCGAAATCCCCGTCGATCATCACCAAAGAGGACGTCGAAGTCATTGTTCGTCGCAAGTTGGGTCATCAGGACTTTCGCTTAATAAGTTGGAAAGCTTCGCTGGTAGAAAAGTCCTCCGGGTTTCTGGGAGTGTATTTTAATGTCGTTGCCGTGGTCTCCAACGGAAACCCTGCTGAAGTTAAGGAGCTGAAGTTCTTTGCTAAGGCGCCTCCACCTTCCTCGAGTCCTCAGAGCAACTTCTTGGATAGGTGTAATGGCTTCAATAAGGAGATCAAGGTGTATAAGGAGATGATCCCTCGTCTGGGGCTGGGTAGGGGAGACAAGTGGACCGTGGACTTCTATTTTGGCAAAAAGGACCAGCTCATTGTTTTTGAGGACGTCACGGTGTTGGGGTATGTCATGCCCGACAAGAATAAGCCCCTTGACTTGGAGCACACCACTCTTGTGATGAAAACACTCGCCAGGTAGGGGTAGTTCAGTTTTTCTTCTTTCCCTTTTGTTACGAAACGCAAGCACGTATTAAGGTGAAGTGAAACACGTCGAGGAACTTGATCGACGTCGATAAAGAAGATTTTTCTAAATGCCTACGTTGCAGACGTTGGTTTTTATATTGACAGCTGGGTCGGATTATACTGGATATTGTACCAAATGGCATATTCCACCTGTCGTTTTCGTACAATAAATATCAAGAAGTCGAAGTAAAACTTCAGAAATCCTCTGGATTCATGCTTTCTGGGGCACTAATTGACTGCAGAGGGACCTGAGCCATCTGTAATTTCCAGGCCAATTAAATTTTTACTCCGAGACCTCGTATTTCCATCGTTTCAGCATAGAAGCGTATACAACACTTTTTTTGCCTTTATCCCGTTCAAATGCGAGTTTATCGATTACCAGAGTGTTCTAAATTGTCCTGACCCTTTCATTTCTCATACTAGAACCTTCAATAATTGCAAACTGATCGAAATATTTCTCGATGTGTGTCACTTCACCTTAAGATGAAGTAAAACACGTCGAGGAACTTGATCGACGTCGATAAAGAAGATTTTTCTAAATGCCTACGTTGCAGGCGTTGGTTTTTATATTGACAGCTGGGTCGGATTATATTGGATATTGTACCAAATGGCATACTCCACCTGTCGTTTTCGTACAATAAATATCAAGAAGTCGAAGTCAAACTTCAGAAATCCTCTGGATTCATGATTTCTGGGGCACTAATTGACTGCAGAAGGACCCCCTGCGCCATCTGTGATTTCCAGGTCAATTTAATTTTCACTCCGAGACCTTGTATTTCCATCGTTTTAGCATAGAAGCGCATACAACACTTTTTTTGCCTTTATCCCGTTCAAATGCGAGTTTATCGATTACCAGAGTGTTCTAAATTGTCGTAAAATTGTCCTGACCCTTTNTGCCTAATAGAGGAAGTTACCAATTCTTGATACTGGCGTACACAGCCAAAATATTGTATGCTGCGATGAATAGGTTAAGGTGATATGAAACCTGTCGAGGAGTTTGATGAGAAAATGTGTTTCAAAAGTCCAAATTTTGAAAGTGTCAGGATAATTCCTAGGTACTCACGAGTCACGTATCAAAGTTTTAGACGTTTCTATCAAATATCCTTGAAAAAAGTGTTTTATTTGTATCGACTGATTTGAGGGGGGTTTCACTTCACCTTAAATATTGCAGACTAAGAATGTCTCGGTATTGATGCCTAATAGAGGAAGTGAGTAGCTGTTTCTAATTGTAAGATGTCAAATAAGTTTTGTGAAAGGTGGCATTGTATGCTCATTTGGCCTCACCTTGCCTCATATCTGTTCGCACCAAGTTATGTACCCAGCTTAAGTCGATGAAAAGTTGTCTTATCTTTTCGTCTTCATTTCGATGACTATGTACTATTACCAAAGGATGACCTTTCAGAAAATTCGTTATCTTTTAGACGTCTTTTAGTTACACTGTTTGGGATGTTATCTGTTGTGTTAATATTACATAACTGCAATACTGATCGATTTGTAACACAGGC
The DNA here is from genome assembly GCF_000612105.2 of Orussus abietinus. Classification (NCBI taxonomy): domain Eukaryota; kingdom Metazoa; phylum Arthropoda; class Insecta; order Hymenoptera; family Orussidae; genus Orussus; species Orussus abietinus. The sequence goes on along the minus strand of NW_019394782.1, from coordinate 29,424 downwards.
CTTACTTTGGGTGGTGGTTTCACCCCTTTAAATTGTTTAATGGCAGATAAAAAAATACGTATCTCTTAGTTGTTAGTCTACTATGACATATTATAAAAGAAATCAAATCGGAGAGATCGACCTGTGATACCTTCCTTGTAAGAACTCTCATTATACTCTGTGCGCAGCTTATCACTGTGTTTTGATTAAACCTCTAAAATCAATTTTCAGGTTTCATTCAAGATCTCTACTTCTGGAGGAGAAATTGCAGTCAGAAGGCCGAAGTATTTGGGATCTTTACGGCCCTTACCTCGAAGAGGCGCTATTTTCAAAAGACCCCACATCGCTGGAAATTCGGGAATCATGCCTGATAGGAACTGTCACCTTAATCGATGAAGTAGCAAGGGTAAAAAACTTCACTTCGCAAGAAGTGGATGCCCTAAAGAAACGAGTGAAGAACTGGATTTGTAGGATAACCGAACTTCTCTCGCCATCGGCAAAATATAGGAACGTGATATGCCACCGAGACGTTTGGACGAACAATTTGATGTTCAAATACGGACACAACAATAACCCCGAGGGTTGCTGCATCATTGACTTCCAGTTCTTCCGATATTCCCCACCAGCTATTGACTTTGAATGCATTCTTTACCTGACTACTGACAAGCGGATAAGAGATAATCATTACGACACCCTTGCCCGGACCTACCACAACGCCCTAAGGGACGCTCTCGCCGAAGAAGGTGTAGATGTGGAATCCTGCCTGTCTTGGAAGACGTTCAGGGAAAGCTGCGTGTTCGCCAAACATGTAGCTATTATCTATGCTGCCTTGAATTTGCAAGTGATGCTCCTCGATTCTAAAGCGATCGATCATCTATTCGACAGTAAGAAACCAGAAGTGCTGGAGGAGGCTTTATACAAGGCTGGAAGAGCCAAATTGGTGAAACATCAGTTCGCAAGTATTGCCCCCTATAGAGAACGATTGACCGAGATTATTCTGGATATCCGAGACGTTCTGCCCGAAGAACCTCCAGTATTGCCGATATTGGATCAGAAATGATAGAAGAGATCATCACGACACCCTTGCCCAGACCTACCACAACGCCCTGAAAGACGGTCTTGCCGAAGAAGGTGTAGATGTGGAATCCTGCCTGTCTTGGAAGACGTTCAGGGAAACCTGCGTGTTCGCCAAACATCTAGCTATTATCTATGCTGCCTTGAATTTGCAAGTGATGCTCCTCGATTCTAAAGCGATCGATCATCTATTCGATGGTAAGAAGCCAGAAGTGCTGGAGGAGGCTTTATACAAGGCTGGAAGAGCCAAATTGGTGAAACATCAGTTTGCAAGTATTGCCCCCTATAGCGAACGATTGACCGAAATTATTCTGGATATCCGAGACGTTCTGCCCGAAGAACCTCCAGTACTGCCGATATTGGATCAGAAATGATAGAAGAGATAATCATTATGATACCTTTGCCCGGACCTACCACAACGCCTTGAAAGACGCTCTTGCCAAGGGAGTAGAAGTGGAATCCTGTCTGTCTTGGAAGATGTTCAGGGAAGCCTGCGATTTCGCCAAACATGTAGCTATTATCTATGCTGCCTTGAATTTACAAGTGATGCTCCTCGATACTGAAGCAATCGATCATCTCTTTGACAGTAAAAAGCCAGAAGTGCTGGAGGAGGCTTTATACAAGGCTGGAAGAAGCGAATTGGTGAAACATCAGTTCGCAAATGTTGCCTCCTATAGAGAACGATTGACCGAGATTATTCTGGATATCCGAGACATTTTGTCTGAAGAACCTCCAGTATTGCCGACAATGGATCAGAAATGAAAGCCACATATTAATTTAAAAATTAATTGTGGTGTACCATTTCGGACTAACGATTCAAAATCGTTAAGAGCGATCCAGATTCAGAATATTGTTTATGCTTTCAAGAGAAAAGATGATTGAAGGGTTTCAAGACATTTTTGTCTTGCGTGCCCGCTAATTAATTACCAATGCACTGTAATTCCTCGTATGATGTCAATAACAAGGTACTGTGCATTGATGCCGTGTTTTCTTGACAAGAGGAATTATTTGTTTCTTGTGGGAAACGTCTAGGAAATGGTGTAGATATGCGCAATTGCTCTACTCTAACTTCGGTTTTATGATTAAGAAATTAATAAAGTCATCAGTGTATGTTAAAAAGCGTATACCATCTTTTAATACCAGTACTCGCTACTTAAGGTGAAGTGAAACACCACTCAAATCAATCGATTGGAATGAAACACTTTTTTTTTTTTAAGAGTATTGTATTTGAACTGTCTTAAACTTTGACATGACTCGTGAGCACCTAGGAATTACCCTGACACATTCAAAATTTGGATTTAAGGAAAATATGTTTTAACTTAGTTCAGACCAGAACTAAAATGGCGTCGAGCTCTCCTATTTCGATCGATATTCAATTATCTAAGGCTCTGATATGAGAAACGAAAGGGCGAGGACAATTTTACTACAATTTAGAACACTCTAGTGATCGATAAACTCGCATTTGAACGGGATAAAGGCAAAGAAAGTGTTATATGCGCTTCTATGCTAAAACGTTGGGAATACGAGGTCTCGGAGTGAAAATTTAATTGACCTGGAAATCGCAGATGGCCCAGGGGGTCCCTCTGCAGCCAATTAGGGCCCCAGAAAACTGGAATCCAGATGATTTCTGGAGTTTTACTTCGATTTCTTTATAATTATTGTAGGAAAACGACAGGTGGAGTATGCCATTTAGTGCAATACTCAATATAATTCGACACAGCTGTCAATATAAAGAGGAACGTCGGCAGCGTCGGTATTTAGAAAAACCTTTTTTACCGACGTCGATCAAGTTCCTCGACGTGTTTCACTTCACCTTAAAAAGAAAAGTAAATTTCTGGTAGAACCACGTTTAAGGTACAGAAACCTAGAATTAAGTTAAGGCCGATGAACTTGATATGTTATCATGTCTCTGGATTTGTACTGTAAAACAAAGCACAATTTAAAAATATTAGAGAAATACATCCACGTGGCAGAAGTTGATAATTAAGTTGGTAATAGGTTAACCAACGACCAATTGCGCAGGTCAAGAAACTCGGTAGAGTTTCGAGCCAAATACATATGAGCGAGAAACTCGTAGTGTCGAATGATGAGCGAATATAACACGACCGTGAGTACCCTAGAATTGCAATACATTGCAAGCAGTGTTACGTGATCTCCGACGTTAATTTTGATACGGAAGCCTGGATCTATTCAATTCGGAACATCGCCGCAGCGGTGTTCGATCTTGGAGTGATTGATTGAAATTGTAGTCAAACACTGGCGGTGGACTTGTCCACAAAGCCGAAAGGACTTAATTGATCGGTTACCAGTTTGTCATTATCCAGTGCACAATCCAACTTGGTTCTAGGTTAGGTTCTGTTTCAGGAAATCCTATATCAGTGGGAGTTTGACTAACAAGGAAGGTATCCCATGTCGATCTCTCCGATATGATTTCTTTTATAATATATTATAGTAGACTAAAAACTAAGCGACACGTATTATTTTTTATCTGTCATTAAACACTTTAAGGGGGTGAAACCACCATCCAAAGTAAGGCCTGTGAGGGGTGGCTCATCCCTTAATTTTTTTTTTCTAATTGAGAAAACTATATTTTTCGTTACTCCTTATGAGAAAGATTTTCCAGGTGGATTGGTTAAAAAATATTATGTTCTTGTGGGTGAAACTGTCAAATCGCCCCTTGACATGCCTTACTTTGGGTGGTGGTTTCACCCCCTTAAAGTGTTTAATGGTAGGTAAAAAAAAATACGTGTCGCTTAGTTTTTAGTCTACTGTAACATATTATACCGTAAACATATAAAATGTCAAATGACCGGTTACGGTATGGTTAAGTATACGTGAAGTGCCGGGACGGCTAGTGTTAAGTTTTGGTTTTTTATAGTAATGGAAAAAATACATTTTTGTTTAATTATTACCTTAAAGTTTCTTTGTTTATTATTTCTTTCCTAAAATCAATATTTCTCCACTCAATCAGGAAAAATAAAGTCCTTATCTAAAAACCGGTCATTTGACCGGTTGCGGTACAAGTAGGTATATACTAAAACTCGGTATGTTTAGTATTACGTCTTCCTGGTTATGTTATATTTTCGTACATACTTCTCGAGTTCATCCCACAGATTTTCTATGGGATTAAGGTGAAGTGAAACGACATGGAAGATACTAATTTTTGGGTTAAATCCGGACTTATATTTGTCTAATTAATCTTGTCATGCGTCAAGTACTTGTACAAATCATTAAATATCACCGAAGAGATCGATTCAGGGCATTTGGAATTGGTACAATGTAATCGCTGATATGTTCTGAGAAACAATTATTTATTAATTATTAATTTTAATGCATATGTTAAGAAATATTTCGTTCATAATCGTCTCTGTCGCCATGCTGTCGATTTTGGTTACCATGTGTTAATGAAGTTGCTTCGAGTAAAAGTCTTTGTTCCCCTGTCGGTACACCAAATAGCTTTTACTTCGCTTGAGACTCGATTAATTTTAGCATTTTTTTGCGTACTAAAGAGATTGCGTTTATACGCACAATAAACTTAAGAAAAAAAGTCGGAATAGCAAAATTATCACAAGAGCAACATTCTTTTTTTATAACTATGACGCACCCTCTATAAAAAAATTACCAACACCAAATAGCTTTTACTTCACTTGAGACTCGATTAATTTTAGCATTTTTTTTGCGTAGTAAAGAGATTGCGTTTATACGCACAATAAACTTAAGAAAAAATGTCGGAATAACAAAGTTATTACAAGAGAAACATTATTTTTTTAACTATGACGCACCCTCTTTAAAAAAATGACCAACACCAAATAGCTTTTACTTCGCACGAGACTCGATTAATTTTAGAATTTTTTTGCGTACTAAAGAGACTGCGTTTATACGCACAATAAACTTAAGAAAAAATTTCGGAATAGCAAAAATATCACAAGAGCAACATTATTTTTTTTTAACTACGACGCACCCTTTAAACAAAAAAAATTACCAACATCAAATAGCTTTTATTTCGCTCGAGACTCGATCGATTTTAGCATTTTTTTGCGTACTAAAGAGATTGCGTTTATACGCACAATAAACTTAAGAAAAAATTTCGGAATAGCAAAAATATCACAAGAGCAACATTATTCTTTGTAAACAATGATGTACCCTCTTAAAAAAAAATTCAAAAAGCTACCAATTGACAAACATAAGAAGACTGTTGCAGAACAATGACGAAAGTGGTCACTTGAAAAACTCGATACAAAAATTGCAATAAAAAATTTAAACAATTGTTAAATATTCAATTAAAGGTGAATTAAATTTTCACTCAGAGACCTCGTATTCCTATCGTTTTGGCATGGAACCGCATACAACACTTTTTTTGCCTTTATCCCGTTCAAATGCGAGTTTATCGATTACCAGAGTGTTCCAAATTGTCGTAAAATTGTCCTGACCCTTTCGATTCTCATATCAGAGCCTTCGATATTTGTATATTGATCGAAATATGAGAGCTCGACGCCATTTTGGTTCTGATTTGAGCTGAGTTAAAAAATTTTTTTCAAAAATCCAAATTTTGAATGTGTCAGGACAATTCTTAGATGATCAAAGATGTGTCAAAGTTTCGGACAGTTTAATTCAATACCCTTAAAAAAAAGTATTGTATTCGAATTGACTGATTTGAAGGGGGTTTCACTTCACCTTAATCAAAATAATCGTTTAATATATACAATACGTTTGACGTTCTTGGAAGGGCATTTTGTCTAGACGAAATATGCAGACGTAAATATTTTTTCTACATCGCTTTTATCTGGAGGTGTTTTGCACAGTGTGCTCGAAATCCCACCATGGTCTTGATTATTCTCGTTACTGCCTTATCAAACAATGTCTCTACGTGACTCTAACTACAATGGTTGCCATTCAGTTGCCATTCAGTTCAAGAACACCATGGCGAAAGGATCGAGGAGCGATTCTCGAAGTTCTTAAAAGGAAATCTTTAGAAATCGTTTGCATATGAAGACGTTGATGCTGAATTTAAATCGAGATTCATCATGTCGTTCATCACGTTTATCGTTAAATGATTATCTTCTTACACCAAGGTATGGATTCGAACGAGAGTTTTATGATTCGGAATTCATAGAGTTTTATCGATGAACGAAGTTAAAAATTAAAAGAATTTGTTTGAAGTTACTTAACCAAAATTTTAAAATGAATATATGGGTTACTTATAAACTTTCTATTTTGTCTGACTATAATACTTTTCTAAAATGTTCAACGTCATTTTCAAGACGATGGGCATAATAAGTGATAAACGATTGCGCTGATTCTTCACCGTTTATTAAAAAGAAGTGAAAAATTAAAAGTATTTTCTAGAAATTATTTAACAAGAATTTTGAAATGGTTAGCAAGGGTTAGTTAGAAACTTTCTTTTCTGAAATTTTCAACGCAGTTTTCAAGACGATGGGCATGATAAATGATAAACGATCGCACTGATCCTTCGTCGTTTATTAAAAAGAAGTGAAAAATTAAAAGTATTTTCTAGAAATTATTTAACAAGAATTTCGAAATGTATGCAAGGGTTAGTTAGAAACTTTCTATTTTGTCTGACTATAGTACTTTTCTAAAATTTTCAACGCATTTTTCAAGACAATGGGCATGATAAGTGATGAACGATTGCGCTGATCCTTCACCGTTTATTAAAAAGAAGTGACAAATTAAAAGTATTCGTTAGAAGTTAGTTAATAAAAATTTTGAAATTCATGCAAGGGTTAGTTACAAACTTTCTGTTTTGACTCACAATAATACTTTTCTAAAATTTTGAATGAGTTTCTCCTGACAACGCATTTTTCAAGACGATGGGCATTATAAGTGATAAACAATCGCGCTGATCCTTCACCATTAATTCAAAAGAAGATAAAAATTAAAAGAATTTGTTTGAAATCATTGAACAAAAATTTTTAAATGCGTGCAAAGGTTAGTTACAAACATTCTGTTTTGTCGAACTATAATACTTTTCTATAATTTTGAATGGGTTTCTCCAGAAACCGCATTTTTCAAGATGATGGGCATGATAAGTGATAAATGATCGCGCTGATCCTTCACCATTTATTCAACAGAAGATAAATATTAAAAGAATTTGTTTGAAGTTATTTAACAAAAATTGTGAAATGTATGTAAGGGTTAGTTACAAATTATCTATTTTGTCGAACTATAATACTTTTCTAATATTTTGAATGTGTTTCTCCTGAAAACGCATTTTTCAAGACGATGGGCATTATAAGTGATAAACGATCGCGGTGATCCTTCACCATTAATTCAAAAGAAAATAAAAATTAAAAGAATTTATTTGAAGTTATTTAACAAAAATTTTTAAATGTATGCAAGGGTTAGTTACAAAATTTCTGTTTTGTCCAATTATAATACTTTTCTACAATTTTCAACAACTTTCTCCTGAAAACGCATTTTTCAAGACGATGGGCATTATAAGTGATAAACGATCGCGCTGATCCTTTACCATCCATTCGATTTACTTTATCTTTCACATATACTAAATCAGATTCGTTATCACTTCACGAGGGCATTTTCAGATAAATTTAACTGTTCTTGAGTATAAATAAAAAAAAGTATGATATGATATGAAAATTGCGACTATTTGTTTTGCACCCAAGACACTTCTTTTGCCTTTACCTCGTTCAAATTCGAGTTTCTCAATTACCAGAGTGTTGTAAATTGTCATACAATTGTCCTGACACTTTCGTTTCTCATATTAGAGCTTTCAATAATTGTGTACTCATCGAAATATGAGATTTCGACCCCATTTTGGTTCTGGTCTGTGCTACGATGAAACATTTTTTTATCAAAAATCAAAATTTTGAATGTGTCAGGATTAATTCTCGGATGCTCACAAGTTGTGTGTCAAGTTTAAGTCCGTCCAATGGTCTTTAAAAAAAAGTGTCTTATTCGAGTCGACTGTGTGAGAGTAGTTTCACTTCCCCTTAAGACCCATAAGTAAAAGCATTCAGCAATGAGAAATGATTATTCGGTTTCATTAATACTGAAGTATAAAAAGTTGTAGGAAACAAACAACCTGTACATTTAGTATAGAGTTTCTTTACGATTTATAAAATTTCCTGTTTTCACTTTATGTTTCTTTTCTAGGTACTGTGAAGTAATAATACATCTTTGTGTATGGCGCCGAATTGCATCAAGTGCATTTATCTCATACACGCAGATCTCGATGTTGGAAGTTCAGAGAGGTCACCTAGTGTCCCTTATTCATTATGGCATATCATCGTGTAATTATTCAGGTCAAGAATCATCAGCAAGTCGCTATCAGTACGGATGCCTTGAATTAGGATCTATCATTGCGCCTCCAGTTCAAGTTGAGGTAAGATTCATCCATAAGACAGAAGCATTTCTATTCGTCAACCTAATAACGTAATCCACTGATAGATTGAACAGTTCCAGTGAGTGCTTAGTGTTCAAGCTTTCAAGAACATCGAGCTGACTTTGCCGTCAATAAATCAGAGAAGTACTCCGAAAATATAGATCCTTACTGGACAGAAATTCTGGGTGGAGCCACATCTAATCTCTAAATCACATCGCATATCTAATACAGATCACATGCATACATCTAATTGCAAAATGATAACATTAAGCGAGGACGTTAACTGCAACTGGATGGCACGACACAACACACCAACGATTTTAACCGAAGAAGATAGAGTTGTTGTGTCACGGAAGTTGGGTAATCAGCATTTTCGGCTGCTAAGTTGGAACATTTCATCGTTCAACAAGGCATATGGGTTCCTGGGTGCTTATTTCAATGTAACTGCTATGGTTTCGGTGGAAGACAGTGCAAATGTCGAGGGACTCAAGTTCTTCGCTAAGACCCCTCCGCCTCCTGAAAGTAGTTTGGGCATCTTTTTGGAGCGTTGTGATGGATTCAATAAGGAGATCAATGTGTATGACGAATTAATCCCCCCTGCATTTATCTTATACACGGAATATCTCGGAAGTTCAGAGAGGTCACTTCGTGGTCCTTATTCATCATCGCGTATCGTCGTGTAATTATTCAGGTCAAGAATCATCAGCGAGTCGCTATCAGTAGGGATGCCTTGAATTATCTTGCATTTCTATTCGTCAACCTAATAACGTAATTCATTGATAGATTGAACAGTTACAGTGAGAGCTTAGTGTTCAAGCTTTCAAGAACATCGAGCCGACTTTGCCGTCACTGAATCAGAGAAGTACCCCGAAAATACCGATCCTTACTGGACGCAGATTCTGGGTGAAGCCACAATACATCTAATTGCAAAATGACAACATTAAACGAGGACGTTAACTGCAACCGGGTGGCACGACATAACACACCAACGATTTTAACCGAAGAAGATAGAGTTGTTGTGTCACGGAAACGAGGACGTTAACTACAATCGGGTGGCACGACACAACACACCAACGATTTTAACCGAAGAAGATATTAGGATTGTTGTGTCACGAAAGTTAGGTAATCAGCGTTTTCGGCTGCTAAGTTGGAACGTTTCATCGTTCAACAAGGGATATGGGTTCCTGGGCGCTTATTTCAATGTAACTGCTATGGTTTCGGTGGAAGACAATGCAAATGAGGTTCTTCGCTAAGACCCCTCCGCCTCCTGAAAGTACCTTGGGCACCTTCTTGGAGCGTTGTGATGGCTTCAATAAGGAGATCAATGTGTACGATGAATTAATCCCCCCTGCATTTATCTTATACACGCAGATCTCGATCTCGGAAGTTCAGAGAGGTCACCTCGTATTCCTTATTCATTATCGCATATCGTCGTGTAATTATTCAGGTCAAAAATGATCAGCGAGTCGCTATCAGTGCTGTTGCCTTGAATTATGATCTATTATTGCGCTTCCAGTTCAAGTTGAGGTCCGATTCTTCCATAAGACAGAAGCATTTCTATTCGTCAACTTAATAACGAAATCCATTGATGGATTCAACAGTTCCAGTGAGTGGTTAGTGTTCAAGCTTTCAAGAACAACGAGCCGACTTTGCCGTCACTGAATCAGCGAGGTACCCCGAAAATACCGATCCTTACTGGACGGAGATTCTGGGTGGAGCTATAATACATCTAATTGCAAAATGACAACATTAAACGAGGACGTTAACTACAACCGGGTGGCACGACACAACACACCAACGATTTTAACCGAAGAAGATATTAGGATTGTTGTGTCACGAAAGTTAGGTAATCAGCGTTTTCGGCTGCTAAGTTGGAACGTTTCATCGTTCAACAAGGGATATGGGTTCCTGGGTGCTTATTTCAATGTAACTGCTATGGTTTCGGTGGAAGACAATGCAAATGTCGAGGAACTCAGGTTCTTCGCTAAGACCCCTCCGCCTCCTGAAAGTACCTTGGGCACCTTCTTGGAGCGTTGTGATGGCTTCAATAAGGAGATCAATGTGTACGACGAATTAATCCCTCACATGGGAGTGGGCTCGGGGGGGAAGTGGTATGTGGATTGTTATTTTTGCAAGAAAGACCGAATTATTGTTATGGAAGATATCACGGTCCTGGGATATGTCATGCCGGATAAATACAAGCCCTTGGATTTCCAACACACCGCACTTATGCTCAAAGCAATCGCCAGGTAATTGCCATTTCTATTTATTTCATTTCGATACGTTGGTTTCTCTGCGGAGTTCATAACATTGCATAAATTAAGCGTTGAAATTATGAACAGTTCCTTTGGGAACTTCAGTTTCTTTTCACGTAGAAAATTGTACTCGCGACGAAATGTGTTCTGTATGCAGGTATACATGTAACGCGTTTTCTTTTAATTGATCGTGTCCACCTTGTGATATATTAGTGATCATTATTACTAATAATATACGTAATATATAGCTATTCATTTTATTTTCATATTGGGCGAATCTGAAATTGGTGGATAAATTTTAGATACTTTTATGATGATCTTGAAAATGTAAAAAGTTCCTCAGATAGTTAAGGAAGTAAGCTGAATTGAACGTTGTGCTATTTTTCCATATTATAAGAAGCATTTGATAAGATTAATAATTGCTGACGTATCCGGCGTTCTTGACCCTTCATCCCTAGTAGCATAGAATAATTTCTAAATATTTCTTTGTAATCTTTGCTAAATATCTCAAGCGACAGATTTTTTTAAGATTTCTGGTCGATTTCATTTCGAAGATATTTAAAATATTTCTTGAAAATCTCAATGACATATTTAGTTTCAATAATTTATAAACATATCGAGAAATATTTTTTAACCTATTAACATAATAAAAATACATTTTTTACTTCACGACTATTATTGGACACTTCATTTGGTATGAAAAAACACGAGAAATTTTTCTAATATTTTCGTTCCGCTATTTCATTATAGGAGCAAAACGTGTGATTTTGATTTTAAATATTTTTAAAACGTTTATAATGTATTCGACAGATAATATTTAAAAACTATTTGTATTAAAATGAAACGAAATGTTTTGTATATCTGGTAGAAAAATATTATGATAACACAAGGAGGTAATATTATATAAATATTATAGAGATAATATTCTAAAGTAAACGTTCGGCAAATATTTTAAATGTCTGGTAAATATTTACAAAATATATAATATTCTTTAAATATATAGAAAATATAGGACAAATATTTTGTGCTACTAGGGATAATGCAGCAACTGTAATTACTTCCTTCATTTCATTACAAGTAAATCAGGATTATATTCGCGACTTGATGGACTGGTTGACACTTTTTATTTATGAATTTTTATTCCTAGGGGCATTTAATTTATAGATCTCCAATTTATGACGCTTTTACTTTTACCATGTAATGATTAGATTATTATGTTGTTGCTCGTTGCGGAAAAATGGAAAATAATTGAAAATCGTTGAACGTCTTTGATAGTGAATAAAACATCAATATGAACCAATTACATAAATGAAGACGAAGACTTATTCCGATAATATTTTGCATGAAGTATTCTTACAAGGTTTTATATACACTGTTAAAAAAATGCATAAAATTCATACGCTTTTAATACATGAAGTTGCAATGAAACTATGAATTTGATGTCTTAATAGTAAATTAGTATATATTTATTATAAGATTCTAAGTACATTTATAGTTTTATAACATCATGTTGTAATTTTGTGAAATTGCGAAGAAAAATTATAAATTTGATATTCGACATTCATTTGGTACACATTGTTTGGAAATTTTTAAAATGAGCTTTTCATTTTATGATCGTTTACGTAAGTTTATTTTTAAACAAATTTCATCGAGAGATGACAAGTATCGGTGGTACTGGTGGGGAAGCATTGTAGCTACATTCTTGAGTTCGAAAAGTATTTAAATAATATTTAAACAAAATTCACTGCCGCAATTCGTCTCTGGTTGGTGACACTGCATGTGTGATTCGGGCATTAGGTGTTTCCGATGCGAACTATGCAGTTGCATGGAAATGATTTATTGCCAGGTATGATGATTCGAGATTTCAGTTGCATCGTTATACAAAAGTTTACGATTCGAGATGCATCATCATGCGAAAGCCCTATTCCAGTGAGGAAGTGTTATGTGTCGTATCGACAATTAATTGACGATGCCCATAATTATCTGTTAGCTCCGAAATCATTGGGCGAGCCTATTGAGTCTTGGGATACGATTGTTATTTACTGCATAAGTACAAAACTCGACGCGAGTACTAAGTTGCCTTGAAATGAGTTGCCATGAGTTGCCAGTAATGAGTTGCCTTGAAAATCATTTCAATTTTTTGGTCAAACTGGAAACGGACAGGCCACTTGTCTCGGTAAAGATTGAACCTACGTCACACTTAGACTTAAGTCGTCGAAGACAATTACCGCACGTTACGCCACCCTTAACGGCGTTCACCACCAAAGTGGGGACGATGACCTCCACCGCTAGATGGCATTAGCATCGAATTCGGTGGGAGGTAACCAAAACGTACTTTCTCGCTCGGATGAGGGAGACGCGACGCACAATGGGCGGTGTTTAGCAACGGGCGAAAAATGTGTGCGTATTTTGCACGTATAGGACTCACACAACGGCTAGACGCCTCTGGACTAGGCGCCGAAACGTGTGTGACCCTCGGCCGCACGCACACGCAAGTTGGACGCTCCGCCTAGAGTCGGCAACGGTTGCTAAGGAATGCCCAAATTCCTCGCGAGAAACTTGAAAATCCTGAAAAAGGTGCTCCACGGGGACAACGATTTTGAGCGTATTTCTCAACCGATTGAGCTCAACGAGTGCTCGTTTTAAAGATAAAATGTTGACGTGTGTTTATATGGGAGCGATTTTCGATCGAGCACCTCCTTCCTAGGTAAAAGGGCATTGAAATTATGTCGTTGCACTTTTTTATATGAAAATGACCACTTATCGAAAATCGCTCCCATATAAACACAGGTCAACATTTCATCTTCGATATGAGCACTCGTTAAGCTCGATCGGTTTAGAAATACGTTCGGAATCGTTGTCCCCGTGAGGCCCTGCAAAATCGCTGGAGTGGTGAGCGCCCTTAACAACTACTAAGAATTCGTGTTCAATGTGTAAAAGATCACATCCTTAGTACAATTGTCCAGAACTTAGAAAATTGCTCGTCTAGAAAATCGCCTTGAAATTCATGAGATTCAAGAACGTCAGTATTCTTTCAATTACCTCAGAGTCGGGCATCGGAATAAAAACTGCTCTTTAGGCCATTGTATAAAAATGCATAAAGAAGCATCATATGCTTCTATATCTAGAAACAGATGTGTTCGAAGATAGGAAATCAGAACCGAATCTAGGATCACCGTCACAAACTGTTAGAATAATTGCGCATGCTAGTCGTGATAACGCATAACATATTGTAACGTGGCGGATCGTGGAGCCTCCTCCACGTTCCAAAACGATGCCCTTTCCGGGGTGAAGACCTCCGAGGTACAAGGTAGGCCGCAAAATCGCGGTTTTAAAGAACTCGAGGCAGGTGCCTCCATGTGGCTGAAGCACTGGGTCGGAAGGGAGCTCTCCTTTGGACCACCACATTGGGAAACGCGTACCCTTCCGGACCCTTAAGGACGTTGCGGAATCGACCGGGTCGACCGCGGTGCCTCCACAAGGTTAGTGTTCGTGGATGGAAGACCCGGAACACCGGTGACACCGTGGGACCAGGGCGGATGGGAGTCCCACCCTGGCGCCGGGGCTCCGTTGAACGGCTGGAGCAAGACCCGTGGTCGCTAAGGGGACCTCGCGAGGAGCTACTACTTCGAAAACGAACCGAGGTCCCTCTACTGGACTTCCGGGAGACTCCGTGACTCCGTGAGGCCCAGAAGGAAGCGGATGTGGTAAAGGAGGGGTCACGAGCTCCTCGGCGAGGTGTTGTCGCAATCAGACTCCTTAGTCTGCGTCGAGTTTCGGTTCGCAGTCATCCGCTGAGTAGAATTTCGAAAACCGTTGGGAAAGACTTATTTCAGTCTCGTGAGTAGTGACGGGTTGAGTTTGCGGTACGTCAGTAAAGTGCTGTGCATGTGTGCGCTGGAGGCCTGCGGTGACGGTGGTGGAGTCCACCTTGACACCGCCCACACGCAGAGACGACCAGGACCGGGCGCCTCAGGGAGGCTGCGCGACCGAAGTACTCCGGGGTCGGTGAGTTGCGTATTGCGGGGTCCGTTCAGGCCGTTTGGGGTGTAGTGGTAATTCTTAATGTATCTAGATAATAAGTGATATATGAGAAGGGAGAGATGAAGAGAGAGGGAACCAAGAGGCTCAGAGGTGTTCCGCTGAGGAGATAGAAGTCGGCTGCCGTTGTCCAAGGCCGTTGCCAGAAATTGGAGGAACTCTATTCCGATCGTAGACGCACGATCTGGCCACACATTATAACGTTCCTCCTGCAAAGCGTGACGAAGTAATATTAATTGCAATAATATCGTCGGATTGCTAAAAAGGCAATCCCTTCTACTGCCGCACGACGACGATCCCTTATACAACTCCAGAAAGATAAGCCTCTCTCTCTCTAACACTGTTATTTAGTTGATGCGTCTCGTTCTCGTCATATTTGTCTTTGTAATTCGCCTTTCTGTTTATTTATCTTTTTATTCCTGCGTAGCGTTTTATTTTTAAATTAGTTGTTCTTGTATCGTTATCTTTTCCGTTAGCGCTATTATTTAGTTATTTATTCTTTTAAGTTCGTTTTTGTAATGGTCTCGGTCTCCTTTTTATTCCATTTATAATTTGCTCAATTTTTTACTTAATTTATTTATTTATTTAATTGTCTATTCTTGTTTGATTAATATAGAGACCTTTTAGACTTCCCCGTTTATTCTTATTGGTTTATCTCCTAGTTTTTTAGAAGTCCCTCTCTCAGGGACATCTCCAACCGTTACAGGGGCCTTCCAGTTACAATACTCGCGCCGCCTCGTGGAGAGTTTGAGGGTTCCTGAGCTAGAGAGGTACGCGAGCCTGCTTCGATCTCGCCTTTGTAATTTGGGTCGCGATTTCGATGGTTATTGTATTTCATTACAATTTACATTTAGTTAATACGACGAAGGTCTTTTCTCGTACTTTCCTTGGTCTTTCCTAGAGTCCTTAGTGGCCAGAAGACACCCTCTTTCCGACGACCAGGGAGTCCGCTGGTTGGACAGGATAATCGGGAATGGACTGAGTCGGGCGGTGATACCCGACTGGTGGACTTGGAGGATCGGGGAAGCGATTCTACTATCCAATTTCAGACAAAAGGGGCCAAGTTGGTTTTGCGGTCCGGAGCTGCAGACGTAGAGTCGCCGTCGCAGTATATTATTGTCAACAGCGGTAGTATATATAGAGGATAGCGCAGGATATAAGCATAAATGTAGAACATTGTTAGATTCCGGGCCTCAGTCATAAGCCATACTTTATGGTTGTGGAGCTATGTGCAAAATTACAATTACCGATTTCAAGGGCAAATACGATCGTGTCGAGAATCAAACAAATCACAATATTCAGGCGCGAACTCAAATTAAGCTTCATTCCAGAACGAGTGGATTTTCCGCGATTGTGACGTGTTTACTGATGCCGAAAATGACGGACTACATGAATGGACTCCCTCTCGATCGAACACTGTTCCAGATTTAACCTGGTATCGAATTAGCGAACCCCCATTTTGATAAGCGTGGCCAGATTGACCTTTTAATAGGCGCAAAATTATTTCGGAATTTGTTATGTGTCGGACAAATTCGTGTGAGACCAGATCAACTATTGCTCCAAAAAATCCCGGCTTAGGTGAATTATCGCTGGCCCAATGCTCGTACTGCCCAAGTCACGGATTCGAAAAGCAACGTATTATGCCATCGTCAATCATACTTGCATAAAGACATATCATCATCTTGGAAGATCAAGCATGTCCATTCAGACTGTCCACGTTACAATTCCACCTACATCGACATTTGTGAGACGCATTTTACTAATGCCATATCACGGGATGTAGATGGACGGTTCGTGGTACACAGTCCCTTCACTAATCAACATAGAGAGCTTGGGGACTTACGGGAAGCTGCGTACAAGTGCTTTCTTTCCATGGAAAGAAGGTGAACTAAGACTCCTAAATTGAAACGGGCCTACGTTAATTTTATGCAGGAATACAAAGCACTTGACCACGTGACAGAGATTCTGGAATAACAGCTGGTGGTCCAGAGTATTAACGCCCACATCACCCCGTTGTGAAGAGTACAAAAACTCCAGTTGAATTCGACGGCTCTACAAAAACAACGTTTGGGTTATCTATTATTGATGTATAACGGATAGGGCCCACAGTGCACGATGACCTTTTTTCCATTGCCGTTCGATTCCGTAAGCATTCCGCAGCTGGTAATCCAGCGTGTTACCTCCGACATCACCTTGTTGTGAAGAGTACACAAACTCCAGTTGTATTCGACGGCTCTTCAAAAACAACGTCTGGGTTATCTATTAATGGGGTGGTGTGAGTTAAGGAGGTGTCTTATAAGCGAAGATAAACTCAATGATGCTTGCAAAGTGAAAGCAATCTCGACCCGAAGCGGGAAAAGAAATCTGCCAGAATCACCCAATCCTTTTCGAGGATTTGGCAGCACAAAGCTCCGTAGCCACACGCAAGACGCCGACGTCACCACACCCTGCCGGTTTCAGTTGAAGTTCCTTGCTCGCATGCTCGCATCAACGAAACGCATTCGAGGACTCATCACGAAAGACTGGTAACTCAGGGTGAAGGAATAAAAGAGCTGAGCCGTGCCAAGCCTCGTTGCCGATCAGGAAATAACCGAACGACGCGCGGTCAAGGGTCAGCTTAGCGCTCTTTAAACAAATAAGGGATGGAAGAGAGAGGCATACGCAGGACGTAGTTTTGAACAAGAGCTTCATTCCTAGTGCATGGATTTTTATCGCAGCTTATCTTGGCTGAATAAAATAGTTATTCGGAGATATGCATTATGTCGAAACGTACCGCTTGTAGAACTTCATGGTTTCTGCGACGTATCTGAATGCGCTTGCTCCGCATGCATCTATCTTCGTTCGCTAGACAATCAAGGCACTTGTGTTCAACTTCTGTGCACAAAGTCGCGGGTTGTTCCGGTAGAAACCGTCTCCCTTCCTAGGCTGGAGCACTGTGGCGCACTGCTCTTAGCATAATGGTACGACAAGGTCCCACTAGCCTTAGAAATCCACATCGATCAACAGGACTTTTGGTTTGACTCAACTATCACTTCAACATGGATCAAAGCTTCACCAAGTCGATGGAAGACCTTCGTTGCCAACTGGACATCAGAGATTCAAGAACACACAAATGACAACTGGCATCGCTTTTCTGCTACTGGTAGTTTAGCTGACATCATCTCCCGGGGAATCAACCCAGCAAAATTGATCAACTCAGATTTATGGTAGAATGGACTGGGCTGGTTATCACGGGACTCTGATAAATGGTCACATGTTCCCGTATCCGAATATTAAGAAATTCCCGAGGCTCCCAATGATAGCCGTGTTCTCACTGTTGCGATGGATATAGACATCGGGATTTTTTATAGATATTCTATGTTCCGTGCACTACAGTGCGACGGATCCCGCGCTAACTTAAGCAGAAACTCACGCGAGTATTTTCGTGTAATAAGTAACGTTTATTGGCGTTTACGGAGCAGTGAACCGTGCGACAATGTTGTGTGTTACGACCCGAGCGAAAGAGTTCACGTTTGAACTAATGGCTAGTCGCGTCGGTGCCGGAGGAAGTGCCTTTTTCGGAGGATGAACAAATTCTAATTTTGGGATGGAAATCTCAGGGTATCGAGACCTCGGAGAAAGTTTTGAAAGGGTGGAGTTTGGGAAGGATCTCCGAGGATAGGTCGAGAGAAGAAACGGGCTGCATTTTGTAATGCAGCCGATTGGTGGCAAAGGAACGTAGGAAGGGAAGTCATTGCAGTCAAGGAGTGTAGGTGGGCACTGCAAGATGGACTCCTAGAGAAGTACTTCTGAGAAGGAACTTGGAAAGGACTAAAGAAATATGGTGACAAAATGCCACTCGTCGAGTACGTGCCGAAATTAAGAAAGCGAGGCCTAAGCGCTAAAGAAATAAATTGTCCTTCTGCGACTTGATGGTTTCCATATGAGTCGAGAGCGACAGATGGACGCCCCTAAAGAGGAGACTTGTAAAACATCAAAAAAAGGGAGACGAGCGCCTTTACCACGGGGTTCTATGGCGGTCCTCTACCCTTGGCGGAGAAGTTATGACGGCGCGAAGAGTCGCGCGGTTCGAGAGCAGATACGCTCGCATCGTTAGTGCGGTAGAAATTATTTATTCGTTAATCTAAATCTAATTCTAAATTTACGCTATGGCATTGGATCGATCGAGGACGATCCATTCTATTTTAGGTAGGCTCGTGCGAATTACTGCTTATTGTTTAAGATCTATGAGCAATTTAACCGTTTTAGTGCCACGCAGCGCGATCGCGCTTTTCGCGTACTGTGGTGACCTGTGTCGCGATGTTTGGTCCCGATCGTCAATTCGCAACGCTATCGCGCTTCATGGCACAATCCGACACGGATTTTTGGAAACCCCTGGCACTAAAATGGTTTAGGAAACCGTTAGATGCGCGCCAGTTTGGCGATATATGTGCCCATAATTATGAAAGTGGTCTAAGTCATATATTTTTTGTTTCGTTACATTGAATTACATTGAATTAATTTCATTTGAAATAATATGGCGTGAAATAACTGATAAACTTATTTTTTTTTAAATTTTGACTTAGACCACTTTCATAATTATGGGCACATGTGTACTATCGAGTTAGATTACGCAATATCCCGTCTTATCAAAATAGCGCGTTTCAGGACTTCCCCGAAGAAATATGTAAATTAACCAAACTATCATGCATCTCAAAGTATAATCGTATCTCAGGACTCACGCCATTTATAGATTCGGAGGTAGTTCGCAGGGTGGGCGGTTGTTTGATCAATGCACCGATTCCTTTTGAACAAAGGCATCTGTTAATTCTGCCATCAAGACATTCTCTTACAAAATTGATTATTAATCCTTTGCACTCGGTTGTCCCCTCTGAGAGGACATCATAAGTCTAGATGGGATGGCGCCAAGTGCAAAGGGTTAAACATGACTTTTACATGCAGATTGCCAATCCGTAATGGCGTCTCTCAGGAATCTGGCCATTATTGTATAAAAATACCATTACAAAGATAATTCAAGAATGTGTCACTTAATTCAAAATTCAACCTGCAAGAGCACAGTACGTAATGAGACATTTATCTGCTAGCAGAGACACCCCATCATGCCCATTTCACTCATGCGGTGTTGACTACACTGGATCGTTCGTTCTTCACCATGAACAAACACGTAGTCAATATCTTGTCAAATGACAATGAAATCCTACATTTGTCTCTTTGTATGTTTTGTAACCAAGACTGTGTACCGAGAGTTAGTGACTGACTTAACCACGGATGTATTCATCAATTGTCTATGACCATTCATCGTCCGCAGAGGAATGTGTCGTAACATTTATTTGAATAACGGTAGGAATTTTGTCGGCGTTAAAAACGAATTTAACGAACTACACACCTTGTTATTGGACACTAAATACAAGAATTATGTAACGAGATACTTAGCACACGATCAGATTCACTGGCATGTGTTATACGAGGAAAATTGTTGTATAATACAATTTCTTATAAGGCACTTTCATACAACGCGTAACATTTTACGGACATTATACGGGAGTCTACTGTATTGTTATTAAACTATCTTGTATTTTTCCAAGATTTGTTTTAACTTGAAAGGACATGAAACCTTAGAAAAATGCAAAATTGTCAAGATCTCACATCTTCGAGGTATAAACTATCTTAACAGTCTCCGAAAAACCGTACCTGAAGATATTGCTGAACTGTTGGAAATGATCTTTGCATACAATTCCGGTAACAATAATTATGATCCAATCTTTGTACAATTGAAAAAGATTCTAGCACAAGAAAATCCCAATCATCTAATTCCAGCAACCAGAATCACGAAGAACATGAACCAGCCTACTGAGCATGTTATAAGCAAGACTGAATTTGAAAATGCTCTAAACAAGCATATTGGGAATAGCAATGACCCTGACGGCATATCATTCATTTTCCATCATAACCTTCCTCCCGCTGCAAGAAATGATCTCCTAGAACTGTTTAATCTTATTTGGAGGAAACAAACGTTTCCCTCTATCTGACGACGAGCAGTTATAACATTTCTCAATCCAGGCAAGGATGCAACAATTCCTGGAAACTATAGACCGATAGCCTTCATATTCTCAATATGCAAGATCTTCACAAATTCATGTGCACGCCCTGTATACCTACATGCACCCTTCCAGAAACATGTACTGTGTATGTTAAGTGCGGAGGTGTGAATGAAGAGATTTTGTTTAGCTCGGGTAGAACTCAGTATAAAAACTTCTATGTACAACAATATTAAAACTATTAAATTAATATGTACAGGTTGCATTCAAGGTCTTTGATTCTGGATGAAAGACTACACTTAAATGGCCAAAGCATTTGGAACCTATATGGCGAAAAACTCGGAGAGGTGATCTTCAGGAAAGACAATTCCGCTTTACGGATGCTGGACGCCACACTTATGGGAATTAATCGTATCATAGAAGAAGTCGGAAGGATAAAAGAATTCAACTCACACGAAGTGGACGTTCTGAAGAAACGAGTCAAGACCTGGTCTTATAAAATGTCACACCTTCTCTCCCCTTCGGCAAAATACAGGAATGTAATATGTCATAGAGACATTTGGGCGAATAACCTGATGTTCAAGTACGGAGCTGATGGAAATCCTCAGGGTTGCTGTTTGATCGACTTCCAGTTGTTTCGTTACTCCCCACCAGCTATCGATGTTGAATTATCACTTCATGTCAACACCGATAGGCGCACAAGGGATGAATACTATGATAATTTTATCCGAATCTACTACACAGAGTTGACGGAGGCTTTGGCTGAGGAGGGTCTCGACGAAAAGCATTGTCTTCCGTGGGAGATATTCAAGGAAACCCGACAGTTTGCGAAGAATGTAGCCCTTGTTTTCACTCTTTTGTGTCTACCAATAATGCTTATTGGTTCTGGGGAACTGAAGTCCTGCTTTGATGGACCACCAGAAGTTTTGGAGGACTTCATCTATAGGAGTGGAAAAGCGAATTTGATGAGTTATCAATTTGCTACCATCAAACCATATCAAGAGCGAATGATCGAGTGTGTCCTGGAAGTGTGGCAGCGTTTGCCAGATGAACCGTTTCTGTTACCGAATTTGCACCAACAATGATACTTAAACATGAAGGATTTTACATATTTCTCAAAAAGTCCGGCCATTTAGTCGATCCTGAATATGTTTAAAATACTGCTTAATAAACTATAGAAAAATTGATTGAGTAATTTCCGAGATTATCGCAAATAGGCAGACAATTCAGACGTTGTCTTTTATACATATTAGGATGTAAATCAACGTTCTGATGTTCAAGTACGGAGCTGTTAGGAACTCCAAGAATGACCGTTTGGCTGATTCCCGGTTCCGATACTGTTCACCTACCACCGTTCTCGAGTTTCTGCTTAACATTAACATCGATAGACGCAAAAGTGATAAACGTTACTTATTACCCAAGATTGAGGGAGGTTTTAGCTGAAAAGGGTTTGAATCCCCCTCTTGCCTCCTAAGACTTCCTGGAAGATCAGCCGTCGAAACTCAACTGACTTCGAAAAAACAGATTTCAACTTCTAGTGTCCCTCTCTCGCCCCCTGAGACTTCCTGTAAGATCAGAAGCGGCGGACTCGGCCGGCGAGAGTCTTCACACGTTGTTCATCCTTCTCAAAAAAATCCTACGATCCAGCAATAATGCTTATTGACTCTGAAAACTTGAAGTCCTACTTTGGCGGACCACCAGAGGATTTGGAGGACTATCTACTGGACTGGAAAAGTGGAGTAGATGAGTTACGAATCTTCTCAGAGATGAATGGTCTGGTCCAATTTTGGGTCCGGCATACGTGGGCGTGTGTGCGTTTTATCTGGCCGGAGAATTGACCGTTCCCTTTATTTATGTCAGGGAAAACAGATTTCGCTTTTTAGCGTCCCCCTCTTGCCCCCTGAGACTTCCTGCAAGATCAGACGCGGCGGACTCGGCCGGCGAGAGTCTTCACACATTGTTCATCCTTCTCAAAAAAATCCTACGATCCAACAATAATGCTCATTGACTCTGAAAACTTAAAGTCCTACTTTGGTGGGCCACCAGAGGATTTGGAGGACTATCTACTGGACTGGAAAAGTGGAGTAGATGAGTTACGAATCTTCTCAGAGATGAATGGTCTGGTCCAATTTTGGGTCCGGCATACGTGGGCGTGTGTGCGTTTTATCTGGCCAGAGAATTGACCGTTCCCTTTATTTATGCCGACTGCAATCAATGTCCGGATACAAAGGCTCTTACATGGGTGTCAGCTATAGTTAGCAGTAGGACCGAAGGGGTTAAAAATGTACATGCATAGATTAGTTGGGAATCAGATTATACCTGATCAATTTCCACAATGTGTTCATCAACATGTTCCCAACTCATCGGTAACCGCTTCTCTCCTCCGAATGCACCCAATGTCTAAAATTTCGTGATGTCTTCTTACCAATAATTCATAACGATCCTATTATCTTGGTTATACATACAATTAATTTTCTTACCGCGGCACTTAAAGGCAATGCTGCTCACCTAATTCAATCATTGGGTTTATCGGAAGTAAACTATTCAATTGCATGAAGACACTTATGGATCCCTACCGAAGATTCAAAGGCTTTTCGTCCATTTTGTAACGATTTGATATTATCCTGTGAGATGAACTTTAGAAACGAGGACACAAATAAATAAGAATAAACGAAATAGTCTAAGAGGTCTCTATATTGAACAAATAAAATTAAACAAATAAATAAATTAATAAAATTGAATAAATTATAAATGACATAAAAGGAGACCGAGACAAATACAGAAACGAACTTAGAAGAATACATGAGAAAATAATCGCACGGAAAATATAGCAACACAAGAATAAATAAATATAAGAATAAAACGCTACGTCGGAATGAAACGATATATAAACAGAATTTCATTATTATATATATTTATTATTATATATATAAAGAATGACCACTACAATTTTAATACATGCTCTCATTTCGGGTTTGTGTCTCGCATATTTTGTTAAATGTAAAGTGTTAGAAAAAGCTAATACTGAAATCATTTAAAAAAGGGATCAAAAAGGTGTCGAAGATGTCGCATTTGTGGTGGTTCTTTTGGAATTTATTTTTCAAACCACGTTTCAGATTCTCCGCAGGAATCCTCAGTATTCTGCATGTACCAGGAAGATTTTCCTCTATTGACTGCTTTGAAACTTTACCCCGAGCTCGATGTCAACGGAAAAACAAAAGGTAGATCGAATAAGAGCAATGGGGACACGATTCCCCGACCGGCGAGACCGGAAATGTATTTCCTTGCAGTTGAAAACAGTTGGAAAACCGACGTCGTTGAGAGAATCGTCACTTCGTGCTCGGAATTTAAATTCCCAGGACGATCGTATTGATACGAACGGAATGTTTCGGAAAGCTCAATTTTGCAGAGCTAGATCGAACGGAAGGAAACCGACCGTCAGCTTTTAAAGAATTTTCTTTGGCTCCTTTATCCTTTCGTCCTTAAGGAGCCAAGAATTTTCTTTGGCTCCTTTATCCTTTCGTCCTTAAGGAGCCAAAGAATTTTCTTTGGCTCCTTTATCCTTTCGTCCTTAAGGAGTCAAAGAATTTTCTTTGGCTCCTTTATCCTTTCGTTCTTAAGGAGCCAAAGAATTTTCTTTGGCTATTTTATCCTTTCGTCCTTAAGGAGCCAAAGAATTTTCTTTGGCTCCTTAAGGACGAAGAAAGAATTTTCTTTGGCTCCTTAAGGACGAAGAAAGAATTTTCTTTGGCTCCTTAAGGACGAAGAAAGAATTTTCTCCCAAAGAATCCCAAAAAATCCTCCCAAAGAATTTTCTTTGGCTCCTTAAGATGTTATGGAAGGTGTTGAGAAATTTAATCGAGGTCGACAACTTAAAATTCATCTATACCCTTTTTGGTGGTAACGTTAATATGAATACTCAAGTGGAAACATCACTTGGCACGTCCCATTACCGACATTGACATTTAGGTTGATTTTTTACAGTCTACGCTGACAATTATACAAACTGAAAGGTTCCATATGTCATTTCGGTAAAGTAATGATAAAAAGATCGATGTACAATTGTCGAAACCCCATAAATTCATGGCTCTTTCTACATAACCAACGATTCGACTTCTCAGATATATATAGGCTGGCTCTTTCATATCCTTTTAAGGCGGTAAAGTCGGTTTCGAAGGCAATGAAATTATGTGCGTACATAGAAATCCCAGCCAGTCCAAGACGGACATTCAATGATGAAGTGGTTTTTACGCTACTTGTAATTTTGCAATACTAGTCGTACGACGCGTCCGCGAGCCGCGTGCCGAAGATGAGTATTGCAAGCACACGAGGTCTTTAATTCTCTTCATAGGTGAAACCACCAAAACATCCAGAAAAGACGACTCAGAGTGTAACCCACTAATTTTCCCAACCTTGTTTCATTTCATTCCGGTTTATGCACCTCCTTCCGCGAATATGGGGGAGATAAAAAATTTGCTGACTCTGGTCTATTGGTCTTCAAATGTTTCATTGTTGTGCACTGCTTCAAATGTTTCACTGTTGTGCACTGCTTTAAATGTTTCATTGTTGTGCACTGCTTCAAATGTTTCGCTGTTGTGCACTGCTTCAAATGTTTCATTGTTGTGCACTGCTTCAAATGTTTCACTGTTGTGCGTATACGCACACAGGATTGCATTACCGATTTCTTAGAGCTTGATAAACGCACGGATGAAAGATGCTTCTATCAATGCCACAGAAGATCAATCACAAAGTAGTGATGGCACCGCTAGAATGGGGTGGACCCGCTGAACAATTCGATATCGACGACGTGAACGATGAGGAGTGAATCGTAAGTGTATCGTTGTGTGTGTGTGTGTGTGAGTATGTGCGAGCATGCATGCGTATGCATATATAATTTTTCTTTCTTTTTGTTTATTCAACAGGACTCCTCCACCAGGAACCAGTGGCGGAATATCCATCGCCGTCCGATCCGGATCTCCGACTCAACCTCATGGTCCTCTGCACCGGCGGAGATCAACTGTGGTATAGCTGGGCCCTCCTCGTCATCATCCTCGATGTCTAATATTTGTGGCTCCTCTTCGCCGATTCGGTAGACTTCACTTAATCATCTATTACTTCAATTATCTTACTGTTACGTCCTGCTGCATTCAGTAAAAATTTAGATTTTAAAGTTAAGATGAAATCGGATTCAGAGAAAGCGAGCTCTGCACTAGGACACAAGTAAGGTGCAGAGCTGGCATTCTGGAGGTGCGCCCGGGTTCGCGGGGGCCGAAGTCTACACGACGTCGGAGGGTCTCCGGGCGCGAAACCCCGGGTCAGCACCAGGTTCAGTGTCCTGGAGGCCCTACCGAGCTCCAGGAATTTGAAGACACAGCACAAGGTGGACCCCACCTAGGAGGGCCTCTTGCCCCAGCTCCTAGTCCAGGAGGCCGCGGAAAATCTGGACCTCGGCCAGGAGTGCACTTCATTTTAGAATTTTGAGCGGCAACGATCTTCTGGTGAAACAACAGCACCCCAAAAGTTCCGGGGAAGTAAGGAACCAAGGAAGCACGGAACCAAAACCAGAGGCACAAGACCCGTTCTATTTTCCTCGAAACACCGACACACCTAAGGTTAGCGTTTCATTATATTTCCATTCCAACCCTTTGCTATTATCGAGTTGTCGAGCGTCGCATTCGCAATTGTGTTTATCAGGAAGTGCCGTCAGCCCTGATCGAGATTCGGACTGAGACTAGTTGGATGGAATCCGGGTTTGTCTAAGTCCGCCGGAATTGCACTTACTTCTAATGTGTGAAGGTAAGTAGGTGAGTGGAGGCTCAAATACTGATGAATGTTAGTTTTTTCAATTTTGCTTTTACAGTGGGGAGCGGAATTCCGCGAGGAGTGATGACAGAAAGATTTCGGTGGTGGTCACGATCGTGAATTTGTTCTGTCCCGTATTGTTGCCGAGGCGAGATCTGAGTCCCAACCTGTACAAAATGGCTGGAAGAAAACATGAAAATGGATGTGTGTTGTTGGAGGGGAACCGATGGCGTTTTCGATTAATGGGTCGGCGCGTTCAGGAGGTGTTACGCGAGTTGCTCATTCGGTATGTATCGATTGTATACTATTTGTTCAATTAAACCACTTTCACTACTTGCCCTATTCCCTTATTGTGTGGTGTGTTTATTTCATTTCCTGATCCTTTGGCGTATTTGTTGTTTACAGGGGGAACTGCGCTGGACGGCCAAGTTCACTTATTCGATGCTGCGCTTTAGCCGGCGCATTGCTCGGTTTTAGAACGAGTAGTTCCAGGACGAGCTTGATATGACTTGGGGGTTCAAGGCCTTTTTAATGAATTCGCGCCGGAGGAGCGTTGGGACTAAGGTAGAAGAGTATAAATAATTGTTAATAACGATAATCCCTGTAACAATATATTTAAATTTTCCCGCTAGTGGGTTTCGAGTCTTCTTTCTTTTGCGTTTTCCCTTCCCTATACTTGATTATGGGCGCGGTTCGTTAGGTAGACGGGATCAGCATGGGACGGGGATGAGTTCGTTTGTTTCTGCAAGGAACTTCGGTTTCGCTTCCTGGAAGGCCGTCATGCAGACGGCAGTCTACGGCGGTCTGGATGCGGAGAGGATCGTCCTTGAAGAGCTCCAGGGATGATGTCGGGTCCTCAGCCGGTGCCAGTAGACTAGGGTAAATTCGGGCCAGTAGAACGTCGGGGTTTTGTAAAAATAACACCTGTTATAGAGGTGCACCTCCCTGTCCTTACGGTGCCAAAAGGTACCATGCCTAGGGGTGGTGCAAATTAGCTGCAGGAGTGTCCTGTATGGCAGGATGTCTTCCCATGGGGTGGTGGTCATGATTTCCAGCTTCTATCTATGATCCGGAGGTGCCTGTATTGGGATTTCCAGGGTAAATTCGGGCCAGTAGAACGTCGGGGTTTTGTAAAAATAACACCTGTTATAGAGGTGCACCTCCCTGTCCTTACGGTGCCAAAAGGTACCATGCCTAGGGGTGGTGCAAATTAGCTGCAGGAGTGTCCTGTATGGCAGGATCTTCCCATGGGTAGTGGTCATGATTTCCAGCTTCTATCTATGATCCGGAGGTGCCTGTCCTCGGATTTCCATGATTAGCTTCCGGTGATTGGACTACGGCATTTTCCTTGATTCAAGGGTACGAAGGGTGCCTACTGTTACGTCCGCCGTCTCAGGTATCTTAGCGAAGACTCGGAAACGCGACTTCCTGTCCATCCACGCATCAGGAGATTCATGTATCTTAGCGAAGACTCGGAATCGCGACTTCCTGTCTATCTGCGCATCAGCAGATTCGGGTTTCCGTCGTTTCGACTACACTCGATGGGAAAATATTCTCCCCCACTACGATTATTCCGGACCATAGCAACAGCGAGACCTCCGAGACTACGAAATTCTAAAAAGACATCGGCACTTCCATTTTCGACTCTGAAGAGAACAGACCTCCGCAATTCGATTTCCGACTCGGCGACCGTCACGAACACGCGAATATCCTTATTGTTAGCTAAAAACGTAACACTACGTAACAGAGGATTAATTTTCCGTGGAACAGAGAAGCTTCGATTTGCTTCGAAATGGGTCGGGTCATTATTCCGAATCTGAAGCAGGGCCTTTAGACCAAGTGTTCATCACCAATTTTCATATGCTAATCATCCCGGACGAGCCCCAAAAAATTATGTTAAGTCCAAAGGTAACAATATTTGATCCGACTACAGATTAACTTATCTGCAAACGGATCAATCCCCTTTTTGGTCACAAATTCAAAACGATACTGGACAAACGCCCAGCCAGTTACAATTTAAGAAACAAATTTGGCCTCAAATAAAAATTGCATTGATTCAAATGATGATCACTAAAGTTCACAGGAATCCAGAAATGAAGGAACAAATTTGGCATAAACTAAAATTCAATCAATTCAAAATAAACCTCAGTAAAATGTACTATATATTAAAATTGAACAGCCTAAATTTGACACTAAATTAATTCAATTGCTTGAAAAAATAATAATTAATAACAGTTACAATATGTTAGAATTTAAAGGACATGTTTCACGTTGAAGATAGTTCCATTGACTCAAATGATAATTAATTAAGCTTACGAGAACTCAAAACTTAAAGAGAAAATTGGACCCAATGGATTCACGAGAAATTTTTGGACACCACGTCATCATCTTCATTGATATTAATTTCTATTTCAATGATATACATAGACACCTGTTACGCTTCGCTCTAGAGCACTTCAAAATATTCGTCATAACGCGAAGGTACATTCATCCGCTTATCTAGGTTGGGTTACAGATCCGTGGTTTGCCATGCTTGTTGGTGAAGAGGCAGCGATGCAGGTGAGGCTGGTGAACATTTCAGGAAACCGCATATATTTTAAAGATATGTTCCGTAATTTACAGGGATTATGCCACTTGACCACAACAGGGTTACCTCTCATGCGGTTACATGACCTGCCACAACCTAACGTGAACGTTTCCACAAGTGACAGAAATTCAGGAGATAATCACGTCTCAAAGGTCCCCTGTTCCATCTAGTAAATAAATTATTATGGCTTTCAATATTGAATTTATGTGTGAGTTTCGGATGGATATTATGAAAAAATCAAGAAACTCGGTAGGGTTTCGAGCCAAATACATTTTTGAGCGAGAAACT
>NW_019394781.1:0-40543 GCF_000612105.2 Orussus abietinus | reverse complement strand
CGTGAATCACGTCCATGACGATACACGATACAAGTTTGCGGCAACCAGTTTCAGAATTTCATTATTTTCGCCGGTATTCCGTATTTGAAAAGGAAAAAATTTGCCGGTCGCGAATGCGTTAAGAAGATGTAACTGATTTGCCGTTAAAATACTTTCAAAATATAAGCAAAGTGCTAGTAAAACTTATCAAAAATTAGACGTTATTACAGGTAAAGTTCTATAAACATCTCAATCAATAATAGAACAGTCCGAATTCATTCGAACTCCGTATAAGCCTGAATAAGCTGCCAAGCACGTGGTGTCCCCGTATGCTGTTTTAATTTTGGTAGCTGAAAGAAGAGCAAAGTTGGACACTATGTAAGGTTTCATACCTGATATAAAAATTTCTGTACAAGTTGGATCGTTCGATTTCAGTTTTTCAGCCTTCTAATCTATGTCAATAGAATATGTATTTTTACATATATGTATTTGTTCATGAGAAAAAATTAAAGCTCATTCACCTAAAAACCACGAACCTGTTGAATCTTTTTTCTATTTTATTCTACCAGGTCAGCGAACATTAAAAAGGATTAAACACCTTTCCATCGAAAACTTTACTACTAGGTGCTACTTTATGTGTGATGTCGAATCTTTGGGTTGAAATCGGAAGGCATCGATGAATATACTAATAAATTGAAAACTATAAGTTTGCAAGGTAACTCAGTCAACAATTTATAATCGATACATGATTGACATTGAGTCAACATTGATCGACTATCCTTCTCCGATCAGAACTAGACTTTTAAGTACGTATAGCATGTGTGTTCAGTTCAACATTTTATAACAATTCCACAAATAACAGTTTGTTGAACATTTGGAAAAGAGATTTTCTTAATTCAAGTGAAGTCTCACCTGAAAAGTGACAGCTTAAATTTTACCTTCTATCCCATTATGACATTTATTTAACGAAGTATTAAATACATGTTGTTCTGACCATTTATAGCACGGAAATATTTTTTTAATTGTGAGCGTAACATCGGAACTAATCACGAGTGGACCACTATCTTAACCTTGGACGTCTGCTAGTGGAGGAATACTCATACGACTTATTATCACTATTTTAGTGCTCGCCAAATAAAATGTTGTTTTCAAATTGAGCTTCTAATTTTATTTATATGGTTAGATTTAGTTCATATATTTTTTTAATTTTATTAGATGAAGTAGAAAACTGGACATTTTCCCAGACATTATTCCGAGGCAAAACAAATTTTTTGGAATGGATGTACTTGTACTATGTGGGGGCAAAATATACTATGACATTTGGGAAAAATAACTGATAAGAGTTTTAAAAGTATGAAAGTACTATTGTATTTGGCAGTTTTTTCTACACCGAAGGTGTTTTTTGAAGAGATAAAGATATAGAAATGATGGCGATTGAAGATAAAGCATTTCAACCACATACTAAAGAATCATCTGAAAGTTGTTCGGAAGATGAGGAACCCATTGACGTTGACTATAAACAGAGAGCTGTTGAATTTTGGAGGTGCAAAAACGAAGGAAAATCTTTCTGTAAAAACTGTTGCACATCGATTTAAAAAAGTAAAATCGAGTTACGACACTGGACGCATGAAATAAATAAAGGAGGGACATATATGGAGAAGTCTAAACATCTTTCGGAGTACACATTGAAAAATATGAAAAATGCTATTGATGCGGGATTAATCGTTCACGATACTGACCTGGCGACGGCGGCGGCAGTGACGGCGGCGGCAGTGACCCCTAATTCCCGGCGCAATACGTAGCGAGAAGGCCTCGCCTTCGAACGCGCAGCCATTCCAATAGAGTTGTTGACACCAAACTTCGCAAACTCATATGAAAGTCATTCTAGCAATATAGAAAACGTAAACGTTGATGCGTCCTGAATCATCTTTCTAAGGTTTTTATACATCGACTTATGCTCGAAAGGTTACTTCGTTCTTCGCTCCTGTCTCGGTAACATCGAGTTAAGGGCGTTCACCACTCCAGCGGTTTGCAGCGTCTCACAGGGTTAACGATTTTGAACGTATTTCTGAACCGATCGGTTTCAACGAGTGCTCGTTCTAAAGATAAAATGTTGACATGTGTTTATATTGGAGCGATTTTCGATAAGTGTTCATTTTCATATAAAAAAATGCAATGACAATATTTGCAAGCACTTTTAACTAGGATGAAATAGCTTTTTCGAAAATCGCTCTCATATAAATACACGTAAACATTTTATCTTTAAAACAAGCACTTGTTGAATCAGGTCGCTTCAGAAATACGTTCGGAATCATTGTCCCCGTAAAGCACCTTTTTTCATGATTTGCGGGCAAACAGAGGCTATCATGGGGCAGCGCGGTGGCGCCCCGGCCTTTTTTTTGTGGTCACTATCGAAAACATTCGGGAATGTGGACGGAGCATGGATCCCGCGTGTGCGTGCGTCCATGTTCCGACTCATGCACACAACGCACACATGCTAAGTGCCTTAGACGAAGTTGCGCCAAGATTCTCGCTCGCCGCAGCCAGCCACGGCCAGCCACTCTACCGAGTCTGACACTTCAGCTGACTCGGCAAATGCAGCCTTCCACTCCTGCAATGATTACCATATATTTTTCATCCGATTTACTTAATTAGACACTCGTGCTAAATCTAAAGTATGGCTGTTTGTACACGCGAGCGCGATTTTTTATAAACGTTCATTTTTATAATACAAATGAAATGTAAAGTATTAATAACTTCTACAAAATAATTTATCTCAACATTTTTTTTTTGTTTTCAATATGGAATTTAATATAAATTACTTATCGGAAATCACTCTGTTGCATACACGTGACCTTCCTTAAGCTGTAAAGCAAGATTCTTGTAAATTAATCAGTTGAAAATTATATTCGTTATCTTTGCAGCTGTTACGAGGGTACCCGATTTTCCTCAAAATAGAGAGGCGCGCATTCTATTAAGTATGAGTCAGTTACCGGAAGTTAAATATCGAACCCAAAGCAACGACATATTCGCACGCCTTCCACATCGAACTGCACTCTGGACCAAAACACGGGACCTACCCTTCCGTCAACATAGTGACTACCTTAGCACGTCCGATCAGGTTTCTAACAACAAAATCCAAAAACAACGAAACCGGACCCTGTCCTCATGGGCATCTCAGGGATAAAATCTCATATAAAAGCGCTACCGAAAAGCAGCAGCCGTCAGTAGTATAGAAGAGTTTAAGACAGCGTACAGAGCAGACTCAGGAGCGAGGCTGGAGCTCTCTGAAGAGCTGACCCTACCGTAGTAACAGATGTGCGCTTCGGTACTCCGACATCCACGAGCCAACAGTGAGAAGAACGGCGGCGCTGCGAATTCCGGACCAGCGGGAGAATCTTAGGAAGCTCCAACCCTAGGGCACGCCCCGGTTTGAACGCTTTCACGTGCAGTTCATCGCAACCGGCAGGACGTAGGAGAGACGTCACCGAAAGTAAAGGCCTCTGCGAAGCCAAGGTACAGGTCCTCTTCGAAGAGTTCCACTCTTCCATTCTTCCACTCTTTTACTCTTTTATCACTCTATTTCGAACCCTATTCCAAATTACTAACCCGCAATAGAATTCGGTATCTACCTTCCGGTAACAACTATCAAATTCTAACTCCAAGTATGAATCGCAACTCATTAGCCGCCCTTGCTGAGTAAGGCAAAGCGCACCTTGCAAGCAAAGAATCCCGCGTCAGCATTCCGCAATTGATACGCGGACGTATCTCGATTAGACTTCCGCGAGGCGCTAGCGCGCGGCCTACAACGTCCTTGTCTCGACTCGCGACGATCTGCTTAGCGCAGCACATATTTGCACACCTTATCCCCATGGACATTGTACCCCTTTACATCATAAATATAACTGTCTCATTCAATACAACACAACGAAACACACGAAACCTTAAAATCCTCCTGTGTCCCATTTGCAACTTTCCAACACCTTTTGAGGACCAAAAAACCTATCGATCGCACCGAAGAGGTTGACCTAGCCGCTCGGGTTATCCTCTCCATATCTCTCAACTAATAAACTGGTTTCGCGTGCGTACGAGTTAATAAATATCTCTACAAACAGTATACCGCTCCGAGGAATCTGCAAAATTCCTCCGGCCTCGCTAGCCATTCGGCCACCACGTAACAAAGCACTGAATCATTGCATATTTCTTTTTTTAACCGACATATTATCGTTAATTAATCATTTTCGTTGCAAGTGTGTTTTTATAGGATTGTATGTAAAAATTATTCATTTTAAAATTTGGACGATTTTTGAAACGTATTATGGCGCTTTAATTATAATTAAAAAGTTCATCGAATAAAAATTTTCTTCAGCATGCACTATGTACATAGTACGTTTTGCGCATGGAGGTTATTGTATATAGACATCAGTTTATTTTTCAGCTTTGCGTGTTTTAATACGATTAGTAAATGGTAAAGAGGAGCAAGTACGTGAATTAAAACGTTAAAGGGTTTTAGTCTGAAATCTGGTTATAATTTATGTTTCAATATCATCTATTCAAGTGGTGTTTAATGCTCATTTACTGTTTAAAAGTTTGTTCTTCCATCTTTTTACCTTACCAAATATTAGTTGGATAAGTGTTTTATTTAAATTTTGTAAAGATCATCTTATTTTTGCCCATAATTTATGAAAAAGGCATCTTTTAAGTTTCAACCTGTAATTATCAATTAATGCATTCATTACCAGACACATTCCTTTCGTAATTTTCTATAATAATGATTACAAAATAGAAATTTGTTTTCCATCATGTTTTATTATTGTTTTGAATTGAATCATCAATTGATTGGTTGCGTTTCAGTTAACAGGTTGTGTAGACTTTATTAATACCAATAATGTTCATGTAGACATGAGTTTATGTTTTTATCAGTATTTGCCACGATTGTCAACAATTTCACTTACAAATTCTGAAAGGTAAATTTCACATTTGTTGCCGTTTACCACTTGACTACAGAATTACGTTTCATTTATTTTATTTCGATGTTAGGGAAACGTGGTATAATTTATAAAACTGCAGAATTATACTACTGTAACTTGATACTTTCTGTAATTACACTATATTATAGTCTCTTATAATGTTAAAACATTTTGTAATTTTGAACATTTTTCGTTAAACGAATCTAAGGTTATAAATTTAAAACTTACTTTATAATTTTCATTGTCATCTCATCTTTTTACATAAACATTTTATAATGTGTTTATAAGATGTTCTACACGTTCTCTTAATAGGAACTCAGTCTTAAAACATTCGCACTAATTTTAAACGGACACTACACACCTGCATGACTGTAGTAAATCACGAATGTAATTTAAAATATATTTTATATTCCTTTCGCTTAACGAACTGTTTTCGTACATTTGAACTATCAACATTGACTTTGGATCTCGATGCAGCGACCTCCACGCGGTGAGATCTGCAAAGTTTCTGTCAGTCAGTACCTGTCATTTGCAAACAGCTGCTTCAGAATAATTGTATAAATGTATTTATATTCAAAGCGACATATTTGTACTAAGCAGTAATTGCAACTAACATTTTCATTTACAGCTTAACGTATTATATGCTTCAGCCAAAATTCCATCAATTTTAAACTCAAGCCAACTCGGAGTGACGTACTGGCCGTGCACAACGTGTCAGGCCGAGCGTAGGCCGTGGTGAAGATGCTTTTAGTTGTGTAGTATATGTGCAAGATGCACGCACACATTGTTGCCGCGTCGTTAAGCTCCAACCATAACACGTTTCATCTCCCTCATCCAAGTGAGAAAGAGCGTTAGTCATCTCCCACCGAATTCGATGCTAATGCCATCTAGCGATCGATGTCATCGTCCCCACTTTGGTGGTAAACGCCGCTAAATTGAACGGAGACCGGGGTACGAGCTTCATTCGAAAACCATCCACTCGCCGAGCAATAATGGTTGAAAAGCCCGAAAACGGAAGGCCAGTCGATTTTGCTGCGTATGCCCCTTCCATGAACAGCGGGGAGATTCACGAGACGCTGACTAGACTACCTTTCGTATCCGGCCGACAAGATACCGAAGGCGTGGACTAAACCGGCATACCTCGTGGTCAACACCGATGATCACACGAAACCCGGAACCCACCGGATCACCATACACATCGGCAGAAATGGACGAGGATACTACTTCGACAGCTACGGACTACCGCCTATCGTGCCCCAACACTTGGAAAGATTCCGAAGAAATTCCCGATATTTCAATTTTTACGATAACGTTAGACCTCGATTTCTTTCCGTGGGTTTCGGCTGAATTTCAGTGGTGACGCGCGCAAAGACAAAAGAAATTCGTTAATCGCTGTTGCATCGAATTTCGTTATTCACTGTTGCATCGAATCATCCGAAGAGGAAGAAGAAGAAGAAGAAGAAAAGATGGGTACCGAGTTTTTGTCCTTGGGCATTTGCCTCCGCAACATTGCAATTTCGCTGAAACCCTACCGCTGAATCGTCAATCTGCATCTTTTTTTTTATTCAGCGTCGTTCTCGAGACATCTGGGGGTAGGCCGACACTTCACGAGAAGGCCATTTTTGAATTCATCTATTCCAGGCGTGCAACCTCCATGGCAACGGACTTTGGACGAATATCATAAATCGACTCGTCAACAGTATTCTACAAAGTCCATAAATACCGAGAAAGCACCCCGCATTCTTCATTATTCGAGATTTAGATGTCAGGTTAAACGATGGAAAGTAAGTAAGCAAGCAAATTATCTCTCCCTCTCCCTCTCCCTCTCTGTCTCATTCGCGGATCGCGCTCCAGCGTACCTCCTCCACTCTCGGCACTACGGGAGACGAGAGGAGTGAGGGTACGTGACGTGACGTGACGTCACAGCTGAGTCGGCATCAGTGACATCATTTGTTTAGTCTGCCCATAGTGGCTCCTATACTACTCGCCCTCTTCCCGCCATTGGTGAGGGGCCGGAAATCCGGGTACGGACGCGGTGACCCAGCGACGCCGCCATGGGTCGGCCCTTGCCATCAAGCGCGGGACCGCGGGTGGCTCGACGCGGTCGTACTTTGTGCGGCCCTGGCACCCATGGGCGGTGGCGAGGCGAGGCTTCTTGGCCGCCGTCGTTCGTCCTCTTCTAGGATCCCTCGGACGCGCCCTTCCCCCACATGGATGTTGCCGTCTTCGTGTTGTCCGCACTCGCCTCACCCCGAGGACGTCCTAACGTCTAAACTATACGCAACTTATTAAAAAAAAATTAAAGGAAGCGCAACGGATATTCGGCCTCCTCGGCTCCTCGGCTTCGAGCGTCGAGCGTGCTGAAATAAGACGTGGATGAAATAAAGGCTAATAAAAACAATTCCACTGCCTTCGGAAAGGATTTAATGTTTTCCAGGCTTAACTAGGGAGCCCAGATCGCCCAGAGGATGCATCGTTACAGCATATAACACCCATTACAAGTATTTGGCAACAGCAATTGATTTCATTATTTTAGTGCGGTTAATCGTCACTATATGGATATGACTTTGCAAAATATACTTTTCCAATTGCATGTATTTGGCGCAAGCTTTTTTATACTGACGGTGTTTTTGTGGTGATAGTCATTAACGCGTTGTAATGGATTTAATGCCAAACGTTAATTCTGTAACTTTTATAACACGAGTGAATAAATAATTTGCAGCAGATATATGAATTCTAATCAGTTTTTCATGATCGATCGTATTCAATTTCGATAATATTACCTAAGGTCGCTGTATTATCCTATAAACAGTAAACGGAAGTTATCCGATAAGTTTTCTACACATGAATTTCCGTTAAGCAGTCGGTGAGTAAAACAAAAACTGCTATTGGTAAGCAGGTAACAGCACACTTAACATCGGTACGTAAATTAGAACCTCCCGCAATTATCGCCTAAGTAACATGTAATGTTGCGAGTGTTAAGCACATTATGAGAGCACGCGGGTACAGGCACAAATAAAGCATACACGTGTAAATTACTTATTATAGATAATCAAAAAGTTATACTCAGTAAAAGCTAGGACCTCGCAAACGAATGGCCGAAGTTCGAACTGGTTTAATACGCAATTTCGTAAAAGCAAACTGACCGTGCAGCACGTCGTACGTCAAACGTTGGCGAGAACGATGTTGTCAGTTTGCACGGGCCGTGTAATAGAACGATCCAGGAGCGCTTACGACACCGAAATCGACGACAATCGACACATGCGCAATCAGATAATAATTCGGCGGCGCGATGAGGCCGAGGAGTAGGGAGAGACCGCTATACTCCGGCAGACCGCGCGCCAAAATCAGAATGACAGTGTAGGTTTGATTCTGTTCAGATCAATAGGGAAAAGCAATGAGCTATTAACAAATCAAATCGAGTCACAGAGACAGTAGAGCAGTCCAGCCGAACCTTCGGACTCGCTGGCGCCTGCCCGTCCGGTAGGGATAAGAGGCGACCCTCGAACCCCCGGGGCAGGGCATTCTATCCCAGCGGTCTGAGCGTTCCTCTCTTTCGACTCCGCGTTTGTTTTCTGTCAGCTCCGCACATGTCTCGCGTTATCCCGAGACTCTCTTCATTTTCTTCTTGTCACGTAAATTTACCTCTGGAGCTCATTTGTTAAATCTTAAAGTCCAAACATCGACTCGTACCATCGAGTACTCCTCTATCACCACGGTCCTTTAGCCCTTGAATTTGTTCCTTTCCCAGAACTCCTCGTCCTGTAGCCCATTTTGCTTTCCCCACCTACGACTCAAAAGTGCATAAACTTTTCCCCTTCTCACTATCCTGCAGCCAATCATCGCTCCTCGTAAATGCATCCAAATTTTGTCTTAACCTATCCTCGACGACGTTCCTTAAAATCTCCTCCCCCGATTCTAGCATCCTGAAGCTCCTCTGTACCATCTTTCCTCCGAGGAAGGTCAGAATTCTCTCCCGCTTCAACTAACGAACATTCCCGCGAGAATAGACACTTCTTCTCACCGCTCGACCGCGTATTACGAACGTGGTCAATACTTTGTTAACGTAAAAAGGATGGTACCGTTTCGGTTTTAGTCTAGATTCTGATTGTTAACCTTTGTTATCCAGTTCGGTTGTTGATAAATTATTGTCGTTGTTAAATCAGTTGGCTTTCGCGATCGTGCGAACATTGTCGACAGATTCCCAAGTCAGAAGGTTTGGCAGATTAAAGATCCTTAGGATTAAGCTCAAGAAATTTTTACGCGAAAAAATAGAAATGAGACCGGAATAACCCGAAATTCGAATCTAATTTATAAAATAAAATTTACAGATAGGTAGTAAAACCTAACCTAGTCCAAATACCTGCGGTCTCTGCCATCTTGGTAGCCGTCGTATCCCCTAATTCTGATCCCTCTGAACCGAATCCTGGGACTGTGCTACTGCGGCACCTCCCAAAAGCGAACATTAGAACGCTAAAGATAGAAGAATAGGAAAAAGTAGAAAACAGCCATACCTTCGATTGACGGAAGTCAATCGAAGCAGATTCACCCAAACAAGAATATTAAGGACGTGCAGATCCATACCTTAGGCCTTGTCAATACGACAAACCTAAAGCAGGAACCAACACGATTACCAATTGCGGAAGACAGCTCGGGCTCTGTCATGGTGACTGCCCCTGATCTGTCGAGCTTTCACACTTGCAAAGATAGATTCGTGGCACGAATGGGTGCAACAAGAACCTTCTCACAAAAGATCCCACCGAACTTAAAAAACCCAACGCTAGCGGATATCCGAATAATCGCCAGCATTAGCGACTAAAATAAGTTGGTACTAACAGCTGTAGAGCAGTGTTCCGGGAACTACATAAAAATAATCGAATTTATTTAGAGAATCGTATCGTAAAGTAACGAATACTAACTGGATCCGAAGTACTAGGGACCAGAAGACACCCCATTTTTTACCCACACCTTGAACGCTGTTTACCCAAATTCGATGATGAGCTTCTGGCGTACTCATGTGAGATAAATCGTCAGTCTGAGAGTTCATTCCTATCCAAATGAAAATCCGTCTTAGAAAAGCGAAAACGATCCACTAATCGTCACTTGAAATCAATTCAGGGTGCGCAGTGCATTCGAGATATCAAAATACGGATTCGACTCGAAGTCCCGGTCTCGATTAGCTAAGAAACCGAAATATTGTCTGCGCGCCACGAGACTTCGCGATCCTTCTCTAATTCGCATGCTTGTCTCTCTCTTACTCGGGTCTTCGCACCTCGGAAGTTAGCGATTTAATATACCCGGAAAATTGTGATGCGGCCCCAACTCACGACGTTGTGGAAAAGACGGTGCATTTTGCACGGTCTATACCGTACCATTTCAATTGGCGCTCAACGTGAGGCAAGCGATACACGAACAAAGGATCGCAAATTTCGGGTTAAAAGCGCTATATTAAAAGGAGACAAAATGGCATCGGCCAACGATAAAGATATGAGCAATCAAGAAACTAGTTTCAATAAAAGATTTGATCTTCAAGCCGATTCGGGATTAGTAGCCAGCACAGGACTACCGTCGCGAAACAACGAGCGACATTGAGGATGTCGAGAGAA
This sequence comes from Orussus abietinus, assembly GCF_000612105.2. Taxonomy (NCBI): domain Eukaryota; kingdom Metazoa; phylum Arthropoda; class Insecta; order Hymenoptera; family Orussidae; genus Orussus; species Orussus abietinus. The sequence continues at coordinate 29,988 of NW_019394781.1, read as the reverse complement.
GCCTCACCAGGTCTGTGCGTTTCCGCGATATACTAGGGCGTTCTTCGACGTTTCGAACATAATTTCGAGACTGCGATCGAACGAGAAACAAATAAGCACACAGAACACGAAAATTGACGAATTAAGGGAAAAGTACACGAGAGATTTTTAAATGAATATAGAGCGCCTAGAAAGGTTACGCCAATGAGAATGAGACAATCAGAAAAAAAGATTGCACTAATTAAATACTAAGCTTATCGAGGAACAGGCCACATTAGACCACTTACTAATTGCAATTGATACAGTTAGCAACAGCATCTAAGAAGCGCACGACCAAAGTCGGCGAAACCAACTTAATATTGAGCGTTTGGAATCAACACAAAGAACGACAGCGAGCGATCCGCGAATTTTAAACCGCGTTAATATTATAAGCATGGATTCGAACGCGCGTGCATATCCCCTCATGATAGAAATACTTACTTACTTCGGAAATCATCGAGAAAGACCCTTGAAAATCATTAAAGACCTCGAGCGCTATTGTAATACAATAGTAGCAAACGAGTTGTGACGAGCCACGTTGCCTGACGCCAGGGCTAAAGCAACACGACGCGCATAGGCCAGCCGCACACCGCGCAACGCCGGGACTCACGCGACCCAATGTACGCGGTCATAGGTAACGCAAACGGCCGCGACGTGGCGCAGATAAGGTTTCGACGCTCCTGCATGCGAAGCGAGCCGCGGCAGACTATACAGCGGCGCCCAAGACAGCGAAAATGAGAAACTACGGAAACGCGATTACACGCACTGCCCTAGGAAGAAACCCAATTCAGCAGATCCGAAGCTTCTCACAAGAACTGCAAGACCAGACCTCGGTTCAGAACGGTCGCGAAATTCGAGTCACGACTAGATGAGACGAGCGAGAGAGACAGACCTTTGATTGAACAATAGGATAGAAATTATAGCGTATACATACGATCGAGTAGCATCCCATTTTTGAAACGCCATTCCAGTTGAGGAATAACGAGCCAATAGTAAAGTATGAATTTGTCTTTTTCTTTTGTAGCTCCACAACGGAGATTTCGGCGGCAGAGCCGCTCGGGAAACACCCCTGTTAATAAATTTTGTTACTGTTACGCATTGACCAAGTTACTCCACCCAGACTCTAGCCACGCGCGTCAAACGCTCGGAACGGCTACTGTCTCGGGAAGAGAACCGAACGAAGACCGTGGCGTACAGGACGCCACCTTACCTGTGGTTCCACCGGCCTACCGTTACATAGCGATCTTGCCAGGATAATATTTAGGTGGAGACGCGGCAACTCGATCTACCATATACTAGCAGTAAGGCACGAAGACGTAAGAAAGTCACGAATTTTGTTTTCTTCTCTTCTCCTCTTTTTTCTTTTTTTTCTCTTTCCGAACGTCGTGTATACGTTTTCTTCTCCGAACGTCGCGCATAAACGTAATTGCGAGCGGTAATCGACAAGATGGCGACAAGCTAGATCCAGGAACTGCGGAAAGCCGACACAAAAAGGACTTTACCAATCTTACACAACTACAAGACCTAAGAAAGGAATGGGAATGGGAATTTGAGCTAGAAAAATCGAGTATGCGCCACGCTCAACATACCAAATCCGAAGATATAACACACGGTACGTTACATACCACAATACCAATCCACAACACACCAACAGCGAACATACTAAAGGCCACCCCTGTTACCAACACCGCGAACACCAGCCATTACGTTCTCACCAGAGAACAACAAGCAACCAATATGTCATTATTGTAAAACGCCTGGGCATTTTATACGAGGATGCCCCAACAGACGACCACAAAACGACCAGGGAAAAGACAGAAGGGGAAGTCGATAAGGGCCGAGTCACCTCCCTTCACACAAAACCAAGCCCAATACACAGAATATCATGCGCACGTACACGCACAAACAGAAAACAAGAATAGATGGTTCTTAGCCATCAAAATCGCGGACTGCATAATAAACGCACTACTGGATACGGGGGCAACTTACACGTATATTAATAAAACAAGCGGGGAACATCTTAACAATTTTAAACCACCAATAGTCCAACCCGCAAACAACATAATCCCAGTCGCTAACAGACATACAACCACAATCGAAACCATTATACCAACACCCATTACAACTGGCAATCAAACATACACAACCAACTCAAGATTGGTACCAGACCTAACGTACAATTGCATCCTAGGAGTAGACACATTAACGAACACAAAAATAATTATCGATTTCAACACCAACACGTGGACGCTACTCAAAGAGCAACACCCATCGAAACAAACCCAACAACCTTATTCCAACCGATAAAATCTCTCAAACACAAAGAATCCCTACATATCCGTAGATAAACTCAAAACGAAACTAACGACGCAACAAGGGACAACAATCACACACAAATGGAAAGTCAGACGATACAGACCCAAACTAACACGGAACACTAAAACATTAACGAAACAGACACAAAACTAAGTACACCCACACATAAATGCCCAGCCCTGCTAACAACCCCTAACATTCCCCCTAACCCTTTCCTATATATTGTAGTGCCCCGTCAAAATTCTAATTCCTGTAAGGTGTCGAGTACGGCACTGCCTTAGCCAAACGGACGCCGTTTCCGTTTCTTACGGAAGGGTCAGTCGACCACCGGTCTCCAGATTGTACACATTCCAAATAAAGTCTTTCTTTTCTGAACTAGGATCGTTATTCACCAACGAGAAATCCTACAAATTTGGGGGCACCCTCCGGGATAGTCTATTGTTAGTTAACAAGTTCATCAATTGAGAAAGTGAAAGACGAGAAAGGAGTGAAGTTGTGGGCGACACGAGGCACGAGCAGAGTGTGGAAGACGAATATCCACGAGGCAAGAAGAGGCGAAAAGAAGATTCTAGAGGATCGCGTGTGCCTAGGAGTGCTGGAAAGATGTCGCAAGTACAAAAGAACCCTGGAGATTTTACGTTGGTTGAACTCAAAGAGAGATCCAAGGCTCTCGGGATCGGGACGAGTGGAACCAAAGTCAAAATCATAAGTCGTCTAATGGCAGTGGATCCAACGGGTGCGTGGATGTTGAGATCGAGCGAGGCCGAAAACCAAGATGGTGACGATTCAAACGGACCGTTGGTGAGCGAGCTGGGGGAAGGTTCGCGAAGTGACGCCATGACGGTGAGACGTCGAGATGTGTTGACAAATGGAGACGCTGACCTTCAGCGTGAACTTGAGTTGTTCCATCGAGAAAAGGAACTTACCGAACGGAAGCTTGGATTGGTACGACAAGAGATTGAGCTGCTTCGTCGAGCCACGGCTAGTGTAAACACAGAAAATCATAACGGACCTTCGGCTGGAGGTGATTATCGAAAAATGAGTATTACGATGATAGTTAATCTGCTTGATAATTTTGAGGGAAACGGTAGTGAATATGACAAGTGGGAGAAACAGGTTCGGCTGCTACAAATGACGTATAGTTTGGGTAACCGCACGATGAGAGTGCTGGTCGGTTCGCGTTTAAAAGGTAAAGCATACGAGTGGTTTCATTCCAAGGTCGAACATGTTCAGTTGTCGATTGACGAGCTTCTGGTAGGATTGAAGGCGATGTTTTCCCATCCACCTAACAGAATGGTGGCCATAAAACAGTTCGAGGAACGCGTCTGGAAGTGGAATGAGCCCTTTGCTCAGTATTTTTATGACAAGGTGATCCTCGGTAACCATGTTCCGATCGACGACGACGAGATCGTCAACTATGCTATTGATGGAATACCGGGCACAGTCCTGAAGAAACAAGCCCGAATTCAAGGTTTTGAATCCAAGGAGACGTTATTAAAAGCGTTTGAGAAAGTCACCCTCCGATCGAATGCATCGTCTGGCAGCGTTTCCGGGTCGAGGTTCGAGAAGAAGGGCGTCCAACACCTACGGAAACGCAAGGGAGAGAAGGAAGATTCAAGGAGGTGCTACAACTGCTTCCAGCGGGGTCACGTGAGAGCCAGGTGTCCGTCGAAGAGTCGAAGTGTAAAGTGCTTCCGACGTCATGGGTTCGGACATATTGCTGCGAAGTGTGATAAAAAAATCGAAGCTCCGAAAGAAACGAATACGGTTGAGGAAAGCGGCGTGTCTCGGCAACCATGTAAGTGTTGAAATTGCTGGTCGCCGGGTTACTGCCTTAGTCGATACCGGTAGCGATTTATGTCTGATGCGCGCGAGTTCTTATATCGGTATTGGTGCGCCGCCAGTGCGGGATAGCGGAGTTCAATTTCGCGGCGTAGGTACGAACAATAACAAGACTCTCGGTACGTTCGACGAGACGGTTACTATAGATGGAGAACCGTACAGCATTACTATGCATATTATCCACGATGAATTGATGCAGCACGAAGTATTGATTGGTGCTGATTTCCTAGACAAGGTGGATATGCATAGTAGTGGCGGTAAAATTACGATCTCGAAATCCGAGAACCGGGCAGTTGCGAATCCGAATCTGCCAGAAATATTTATGGTTGATTGTATACAGGAGGCGAATAGGGTAGATGTATCTTATTTGCTAGATGACGAGTATAAGCGTGCGATAACGAGTCTGGTCGAAAGTTATGAACCACAAAAGGAATGCGAAGTTGAAATGTCAATGAAATTGATTTTAAAGGACGAAGCGCCGATATATCGGAGACCTAGACGATTATCCGCGTCGGAAAAGGAAATAGTGAATTTACAGATAACTGAATGGTTAAGTAGTGGTATCATTCAGCCTTCACTTTCGGAGTGGGCTAACCCCGTAGTGCTTGTTAAATAAAGAAATGGTATGACTCGGCTCTGTGTTGATTATAGACGCGTAAAGGAGAGAATTGTAAAAGATCGTTATCCGATGCCTTTCACAGAAGATCAACTAGATTTGTTACAAGGTGCGAAGATTTTCAGTACTCTGGATCTGCGAAATGGTTTCTCTCATGTCGCGATGCACAAAGACAGTCGGGAGTATACGGCGTTTATAGTACCCGATGGGCATTATGAATTTTTTAGGGTTCCATTTGGGCTGTGTAACGCCCCGGCGATGTTCCAAAGGTTTATTAACGCGGTGTTCAAGGAGTTGATTGCGTTGAGAACGGTCTTGACGTATATGGACGACTTGATAATACCCTCGACGGATTGTACGAGCGGCATGGAAGGACTTAAAGCAGTATTGCGGGCAGCCAGCAGATCCGGACTGCTGATTAATTGGGAGAAGTGCCGATTTTTACAATCAAGAGTAGAATATCCTCGTCATATCGTGGAAAATGGTCTTGTCTCTCCTTCAGCGCACGAAACGAGAGCCGTAATGAATTTTAAGAAACCGACAAACTTAAGGCAAGTGCAGAGCTTTTTAGGATTGACAGGCTACTTTAGAAAATTTGTACCACAGTATTCCCAAATCGCGCGGCCGTTAACTAATTTAACAAGAAATGGTGAGGTGTTTCGATTCGGTTTGGAAGAAGAGCGGGCATTCGAGCGTTTGAAGACGATTCTGACCAGCCGACGAGTGCTGCACTTGTACAATCCTAAATCCGAAACCGAACTGCATACAGATGCGAGTATACATGGATACGACGCAATCATAATGCAGCGGAATAGTGAAGATGGTGCATGGCACCCCGTGTACTATGCGAGCGGAAGAACGTCGGCGGCGGAAGAACGTTATAGCAGTTACGAACTCGAGGTTCTTGCCATTGTCAAAGCGTTAAGAAAGTTTAGGGTGTATTTGTTAGGTATTCCCGTTAAAATAATTACTGATTGCCAGGCGTTCGTTATGACGATGCGAAAAAGGAATCTATGCGTTAGAGTAGCAAGGTGGGCTCTGTTATTAGGAGTTCCAATACACCATCGAGCACCGTTCCGGAAGAAGCATGGCACATGTCGACGCGCTGAGCAGAAATCCCCTCCCTTCGTGTCTCCTCATAGGCGAAGAGGATGCAGGCCTTCTTGTACGTTTGAAACGGGCGCAAGGGAAGGATGATGATCTAAAAAGGGTCATCGCCCAAGCCGAACATAACCCGGTGGATGGCTTCGTTGTAAAAGGTGGGCTATTCTACAGAGAAGACATTGACCATGGGTTGTGTTTGGTAGTTCCAAGGACGACGCAATCGTTGATAATTAATCTGATACATGGAAATGGACATTTTGCTGCTGGAAAGACAGAAGCACTTGTGCGACGAGAGTATTGGCTCCGAGACCTGCGGAAGAAGATTGAGAACGTTGTTCGAAACTGTGTCCCGCGTATTTTGGTTGAAAGGAAGCAGGGTAGGAAGTGTTACTGGGCGGCCGAGCGGATGCGAGGCCGGGGTAATTCAGATGGAGATTACCCAAATCTTGCGCGTAACGATTATTTCAAGTTTGTGAGGAGATTGATCCGAGCGGGTAGATCAATTCCTCTGGTGGGATCTAGGGGAGTGAGGAATAAAAAAGGGGTGCGGACTGGCTATGTGGCTATTGTATTAAGATTTGCATTTGTTCGTACATGAGGTCTAAACTACAATCAGCTGGAAGGGCACCCGAGGTGCCTTGACCTAATTTCTTTAGATTAACATACATCCGCGTCGCGGCGGTTCGGGTGTCGCGATAGCGCGCTTTAGCGGCGGCAGGTTACTAGACACTGGTATGCTGACGCGGGAATTCATACTGTTTTAATGGCGGTCTGCGCGTGATTCTATTTCGCGATGCTGAGATTCGAGCTCAGCTGTTTAATGGAAGTAGATGGATTCTTAATCTATCCGGTTAACCGGAGCAAGGCATGAAAATCGCGATAATGGTTAGAATTCGGTTTTGGTCGGAGATGAAGGGTTAATAAAAAAACTAGAATGAAAATAAGGATCAATCGAGCTTCCGAAGGATCCTCTACCTGACTTGTCCAGCGGCCGTATTCGGTGACAGTCTCTTTTGATCGACCCAGTAGGATGACTGTGCGTGAACACCTTCGTCCCGTGACGTGCCCTAGGGTTGGAGGTCTCCTAGAAGCCTCCCGTCCAACGGAAGTCGCAGTGCCGCCGTCTAGTCGTGACTCGGTGGTTGGATCGCTGGAGTATCGGATGGCGCTACTGCAGCTCGCAGGATAGTGGTCCTTGGCATGACTAATGACAAGTCGTCTCGATCTGACTGCTGGTTTTATTAGCAGGGTGTTCCAATTGGTGGGGGTTTCCTAGGGCCCAGGTGAGGGTGGTGTTCCTGGGTCGTGCTGATGCGTTGCGTGGTCATCAGGTTTGTTGCCCCGGGTTGATCGATGACTTTTGGTGCCGTTTGGCCGATGAACTCTTTAGATCCTTTCGCAAGAGTTTTCTAATCACGTTTCCGCATTCGGATTTCCATGGCTAGCTCCGGTGATCGGAAAATCAGTACGGAGGGTGTCTACGTAACACGTTATTAAGTGTTGACACGAGTTTCTGGCTGAAGAACACATTCACTTGGCTGAACATGGAGTGCAGATGATTCTTGATAGGCCCGATGTTTTCCACATCCTTGAGAGTCTTCACATCGATATCGGCATTTACGGGTTGTAGCATAACGCGAGCACTGAGCATCGTGTGAGCGAGATCGAGGTCCATCACCGTGTCCTGGCACGACGAATCCGAAGGGTGAGTTATTGCTCAGCGAGGAAATCGGTTTGTAGTGTAGCCATTGTGAATTTTCGATGGTCGTTTGTATCAGTGGTGACGAGAAGAAGCTAAGATCGGATTTCAGGCACACGTGCGAATGCGCGTGTATAGAAGCCATCTGACACTCCTTTTATTATTATTATTCGTCCCCTTTGTATCCAAAAGGGAACGAGTCGAAACGGCCGACGAGGCGGCGCTTACGATATACCGGTTTACAGGCTTTTCGCTCGCGACGCGTGATGATGTCGTGAAAAGCGGTTCGACGAATGGCATCGGACTCGAGAACGATCAGTTCCACGCGCTTGCCCATGACGAACGCGCGAATGGAAGTGAAATTCACGAGACCGCTATTCGCGTGATTCAGCGCGATCCTCATAACTTTGCACACTTCGCTCTTGCGACCATTCGAGTCACGGACGACGTACGCGTAACATTGCGGCTTTCCCGATACGAACGAACGGATGTAACTTCCGGGTCCGTAGCTCTCGAGTTCGTCCGTCAGGTTACCAAGGAAACACCCTACGGGTGGGTCGCACTCGTCGCCGTTATCTCGCGATAGGTATATCACAGAGTCGGTGCCGTAATACAAAACACGCCTGTCCAGACGCTCAAGATACTCGTACAATTTAAGCAGCGCTTGAACCGTGGTGTAGGCCTTGCGGCCTACCTGCGGCAATCACCACGTTCGTAATAGATGATGCTGTCATCCCTTCGTCCTTGGTGACGTACGACGCGCAGAGGATCTCGTTATTTACCGGCAGCAAGCCGGTGATCTCTATCTCGGGATCGTATAACATCTCGACAAGGCGACGACGCGTTCTATCGATCTCGGTTTTCGGTAGATGCTCGCGTTGGCCGAATTTACCCCAGAACGAATTCAAGCAGAGTTTCGCCACCGAGCGTAAGCCGGGATTCTTGCGTATCTTATCGGCGTTGAGTTTCACGCCCTCGGCACTCTCGTACCGCTCGACGGTCAGCCGCTTAGCCTCATCGGTGACGCAATCGCTCGGCCAGCCGCTAACCTCTTGCTTGATTTTCAAGAAGGTGTCGACGTAGCCGGCGAAGAAACCTCCCTCCCGCGTCACCCAATCGAATCGCGTTATCTCGTACTACCCTACCTCGTGAACTACGCGCACCGCGTATCCCTTTTCCACGGCTTTTTGCACCTCGTCATCGACCCACGTACCCGTGAATTCGCGCATCGAAGCATCGTCGTGTGGGCACTCGTTCTGCAGCATCTCGCCGCAGCAAGTGCGACAGAGAGCGAAAAACAGACGACCGTGCATACGCACGAGTAGCACCGGTGATAGAGATTGCGTGGGTGCAATACCGTGCACCTGATCAGCCCCTCGACGCGGCTGAGATCCGTCACGTTATTGGGACTTGTTAATTCTCGATATTTCTCACCCACGTATACGCGCGGATGACCGACGGGAACTTCCCCATTTTCCGGATAAACGGGTACAGCGAACACACGTCCACGTAGCAAATTTTCTCGTTGCCGCGTACCTCGCGAAACGCGACCGTGTTCCTCGTGGGTCCACCGAAAAACGCATCCCGGGGTTGTAGCGGTTCGTTCGCGAAGATCCCGTCACCCTCGAGACAAGCGCGCATTTCCTCGTTGACGCTTCTGTCCCGAACATACTCGCATTCCCACTTTTCCTCGAGAACGTAACCAAACGCGGATATGTTCACTCGTAGCGCCCGTTCTCACGAAACGCTCGTCCATCGTTTCCCCGCATTTCAACGGTCTATCGCGATTTATTCAGTAACACTGCGGACATCCGTGCCAGAAACAACCGTGAAACTGTAAAATTTGCTTCCCTTCGGCGCACTCATAATAGCCATCGACGAGCGGACCCTCTCTCAAACGGTGCTCGCGACCGCGCGTTGCGTGTTCAATGCATTTACCCAATTCGCGCTCCCGCCAAGCGAGCCACTCGAGCGCCTTATGCGATTGATTGCCGCGCATCCTGTATCCGCGCGGTGGTAAGATACCGATGGTATCCTCTCGTAAAAAATTTCTGCGGGACACCTTGTTACACGTCGACGCCGTGGTCGTGCCTGCGGAAAAGGGGCACACGTTTCCGATTTCCAGGAATAGCATTCGAAAAGCGACGCACCCGCGTCGCAGTATATCAACGTCGGTCTTGCAATACACGACGGTCTCTATTCGAAAGTCGAAGATATACTCCGACGCTCGCATCTTCTCGTACCACGCGAGAAACGATTCTCGCTGGTCGGTGTTCTTGGTCTCGGGCGAGTAAAAATCCAAGGGCGGTAACGGACTGACGGACTTTTCGTTTTCCGGTGTATTGAACAGATGGAGAAATACCGTCAATCCAGAAGCTCCCGGAAGCGCAGTGAGTGGCATGTGGATGTAATTCTGACTATTGATGAACGTCGTTCGCCCGATATTCATGAGAATTATGCTCGTCCCTTTGAGAATCACGGTAGGCGGTTTCGCGTGTTTCGCCTTGACGAAATAGCGTAGGATGAATGGAGCGTCGAAGCCCTTGGAATTGTGCACGATGCAGATGATTTACTGAAACGTTCGAACGTCCATGTTCACGAGCTCGACCAGCTGTTTCACCGGATCTCGCTTGAACACGTGCTCGCGCACTCTCCAACTCAAGCACGGTATGCTCGTATCGTCGGCGCTATACATGCATCGCTGACAACACAACTGCACGACGCACAATGTCGGTACGTGTAATCGCACGCTCGCGAAACCGGGCATTCGAGTAGTCTGCCGCGTCTCGAAATCGTAAAATACGAAGAGCGTAGGCGCCTCGGTTTTGGGGGTTTTCGATGGCGACATGTAGCATTATTCTCTCGTATTGGCCGAAGCCGGCCGCGCCTGTAGAACGAGCCCCTTAGCGGCCTCCCCGAAGGAAGTTGAAAAACCCTATCGCCCCCAGCGCCCCCACTACCATGGGGGCCTGAAGGCCCCAAAACGGGCTGGAAAAACCCGAATTCTCCGGACCGCTTGTTCAAACCCTGGGGAGGCGCTGGCCGGGTCGGGGCCTCCGCAACGCTCTCCCCGAAGGGAGGCCACTTGACCCCGCCCGTTGCCCGCGGGGAAACCAGAGGAGGACCCTACCCTGCACCCGAGTGGTGCGAGCATTCGTGCAAGGCGCTAGCTGAGACGTAATGCTTCAGCGTGGTTTGACGAGCTTTCCAGGCTAGTTCGGATGGGAGCTCGATCCATCGGTCAAGGTAACCCAGCGGGCGATATGTAGCATGTAGTAAGCATGGTGGCAAGCCACTCCCGTGCCTAGAGCAAAGACTCCTTAACGACTCCCCCGAGGCGGAGATGCAAAACCCACTACTGTCCAGCATCACCACCGGTTCCAAAGGGCGGGCTTAGAAAAACCCGAACGCCCCGGACCGCTCGTCACAAACCCTGGGGAGGCGCTGGCCGGGTAGAGGCCTCCGCGACGCACTCCCCGAAGGGAGGTCGCTTGACCCCGCCTGTTGCCCGTGGGGAACCCGGTAGAGATCCCTCCCCTGCACCCGCGTGGTGCGAGCATTCGTGCAAGGTCCCAACTGAGATGCAATGCTCCAGCGTGGGTTCGGCGAGCTTTCCAAGCATAGTCGAGTGAAAGCCTGATCCGGCGGCCGGGAATCCCCGGTGAAGTCCCGGATCGAGACTTTATCACCTATCGGCCCGTCCTAGCTCGCCGGCCTTCTTATTACGGCCAGTGAGGCCGGCCCCCAACCCGCACCCGGCAACCCGGGACGCGGGACGGGTTACCCGACGCACCCTGGCCGTCCGGTGAGGAGTATTCCCATGACGAGGGCAACCTGTCGCCGGTAACTCCAGGGGGAACGAGAGTGCGGTCAAACTCCGCAGAGCGAGTATTTCTCACGGTTCCCCAGTAGCCATTTGCCGTTTCGTTACGGACCCATTGGTGTCCGCGTCCACCTCCACCACGAGGAGGTTTACGGATGGCCCTTGGCCGCGTGGGTGGTCAGCTCACGTCGTTGCCTTTTGGAGGCGGCGACATGTAGCAGTGGTGACTTCTCTCTCTTCGCGTTCGTTCTCCGATTTAAACGTCTTATTGCAAGACACGCAAAAGCCGTGACTACCCGCAGCCGCTGTCATATTGAGGATGGGTTGATAATGATGACGCTCTTTGTAATATAAAATGCGCAAGGTGTACCGCACTCCACGTCCTTGGGTGACAACGAATTTCGTACCATCGAATAACGGTTCCTCGTCGGAACCGAGTTTAAAAATTCGTAGACCACGATCGCTATGTCGTCGCTCGCGAAGTAGTCCTGAAACATGCGGATCTCGCGTATTTTGCAACAGTTTAGCGGCACGGAAACTCACGCCGCTTGCGTCAGTTCGCGCTGTAGTGCATGCGTTAACGATCATATTCGGTTTCACGTCTCGGGCAATCGCCTCGTGCGCACGTGTCTGCGTTCGGCGTACGCAAGCGCGGTCACGAGGGAACGCTGCAGACACATTCCGTCGCCATTGACGATCGTTAGAATGCTTCTCTTTTGCACTCCTTCGTGGGTCAACGATACCCGACCGCGTCCACTTATTCCGCGTCCGACGGCTGTGCAAATCGTGAACGATTCGTTGACGTTAAATTCGGCCGTGCACTGCACAAGTTTGCTTAATCGCGCCCAAACGTCATCGTATACGAAGTCGCCAACGGGGCGAAACGAAATCCACTGTGAGCGAAGAAATCGCTACCTAACGTCATCCCGATGAAATCGTCGCGAGTACAGTTTGAGTCGCGTAAGAGTGAATGTCGCGAAACGGTCCCCGCAACCACTCGATAACGTTCACCCCCGGCGGTGGTTGATGCACCACCATGCTGAATTCGGGCGCGGAGCGCCTACAGCACGGCATTGTCTCCATTCGTACGGAGAACCGCCTACCAGAACCTTGAACGTCCTCCTATTCGTCGTCGTCGTAGTTGTCGAATTCCGGCGGCGGCGGCGGCGGCGCGGCTCCCTCGTCGTCGTTCCACCCCCGACTTGCGGGGTTGTGCCGGAACTTCCGGCAAGAAAAAATATATATACAATATGTACGCGTAGGTTTTCGTAAATGCGGACGAAAAAACCCTAACTATTCCTCAACCCCACGTACCGTCATGAGAAGCGAGGAGGCGTCGAACGAATCAAAGCTGGATTCTGCGCTCGGGAATCGTACGCGCGGAACGCCATCTATTAAAATGGAAGAAGAAAAAAAAACGCTTTTACTATCTTTTATACAGGGCGGAGGAAGTTGTTACGAGGCTACCCGATTTTCCTCAAAATAGAGAGGCGCGCATTCTATTAAGTATGAGTCAGTTACAGGAAGATAAATATCGAATCCAAAGCAACGATAGTATCATCTGATTAAACAGGGAAAATAACGAGAGGAACAACCATCGAGGAATGTTTTGGCTTATTCGCACGCCTTCCGCATCGATCTGCACTCTGAACCAAAACACGGGACCTACTCTTCCGTCAACATAGTGACTTCCTGAGCACGTCCGATCAAGCTTCTAACAACAAAATCCAAAAACAACGAAACCGGACCCTCGCTGGCAATCTAAAGGATAAAATCTCGTATAAAAGCGCTACCGAAAAGCAGCAGCCGTCAGTAGTATAGAAGAGTTTAAGACAGCGTACAGAGCAGACTCAGGGAGCGAGGCTGGAGCTCTCTGAAGAGCTGACCCTACCATAGTAACAGTTGTGCGTTTCGGTACTCCGACAGCCACAAGCCCACAGTGAGAAGAACGGCGGCGCTGCGAATTCCGGACCAGCGGGAGAATCTTAGGAAGCTCCAACCCTAGGGCACGCCCCTGTTTGAAGGTTTTCACGTGCAGTTCATTGCAACCGGCAGGACGTAGGAGAGACGTCACCGGAAGTAAAGGCCTCTGCGAAGCCAAGGTACACGTCCTCTTCGAAGAGTTCCACTCTTTCACTCTTAAATCACTCTATTTCAAACCATATTCCAAATTACTAACCCACAACAGAATTCGGTATTCACCTTCCGGTAACGATCATACTGCAGTTCTTAAAGAGGAGAGAATGAAATATTACTTATATATAGTGGTTGTAGTATGGTAATAGCCTGGCACTGCACATACTGCTCGCTCGCGCGGCGATACCAGTGGGCTACGCACTAGTTACGAGAGCAGCTAGCTCCATTGCCTTATATTCTACGAATCACATTTCTTTGAACCCAAGGGGTAATTTACCTGTCAAATGTATCGGATGGTACGTAATCGTATTCTTTTATTAATTTTAATCGTTTAAGTCCTTTAAGTCCAAAAAAGTCGTACAAAGCTGGTTTTAAAACGAGATTATACATAATTTTATTAAAGGGTTGTCACAACCCTAAAAATTCGTTTTTCGAAAAGAAAAACAAAATATACTTCTTTGTATTGTTCTGGTCTATAAATTAACCAAGTTTCATTTGGATAGAGCAATTACTGCTCGCGTAAAGGGTAAAAGAAGTATTCGAAGGGGTGGTTCACCCCTTAAAAATGAATTTTTTCGACAAATTCCAAATGCATGTTTCATAATTCTTCATTCCCTATATTTTGACTGTTATTTCATGATTATTGGTCTAGTGCTTCTATATGAAACAGCCAACCTACCCCCTTGCACGGCCAACTTTGAAGCCTGATTTCACCCCCTAAAAGTGTTTATCCGCCGATAAAAAAAAAACAAGGGTTCCTTAGATTTTCGTCCTCTATAACATATTTAAAACTGAACAAAATCGGAGGAGGACACCTCAGGTACTTTCCCTGTAAGAATCGACCCTTAATCGACAGGCCTACGAAATATCCCAAATAAAATGGGTACGTAGTTTAAAGAGGAATGTGAAACAATATGAAACCGATCTGAACCTATTAACAACCGTAGTAGTAATAGCAAAACAAGGAATACTACATCCAGCGATCCCCCTTCACAGCAACTAGCATACGCAGCAGTAAGGATACGAAAGAGTAGCCGTTACGAGTTCCCGCTTTCAACAAATGGGCTATTGTCGGAACGCCTGAAGGAAACGATAATGCTTAAAACGTTTTACAAGAATGGCAGGTACATTCTCGCGCTATCCATCCCTCTCCTAGACCGCAATGCTTTCCATCTACAACAAATTCACACGTGTTGAACCAGGCACTTTCTCGGAACCAATCACACAGTAACAGCATACATTACTCCGACAACGAACTATTTGGCAACATCACAAGATGTACACTTCTATTTCACCCAACAGAACCATATTTAAGGGATTGTACGAAGCACGAAGAGTAACTACTATGCAAACTAGATTTACCATTGCATAACACGAAGATAAGACCAAGTTGCGAAACATCCCTACAACTCCAACCAACTGCACCATTATGGAAGAAATGCGACATCAGACTAATGGCGACAAGAGACATTTACTGGGAGTAACTCAACAGCTTAAACACTTGGCTGTACTCGGCAATAGCCACCACAAAAATTAAAACGAACTGTAGGGGTAGAAGCGGCCTCCAAAAAGCAACGACGTGGGGTGGGCTCCCACGCGTCCAAGAGCCATCCGTAAACCTCCTCGTGTTGGAGGCCGGTTGCGGGCCCCTATGGGTCCGTAACGAAACGGCAAATGGCTACTGGGGAACCATGAGAGATGCTCGCTCTGCGGAGTTTGACCGCACTCTTGTTCCCCCTAGAGTTACCGCGACAGGTTGCCCTCATCATGGGAATACTTCTCAACCGGACGGCCGGGGTGCGACGGGTAACCCGTCCCGTGTCCCGGATTTCCGGGTGCGGGTTGGGGGCCGACACCATCGGCCGTAATAAGAAGGCCGGCGAGCTAGTACGGGCCGATAGAGGAGATAACCGATCCGAATATTCGCTGGGTTATCTTGGCCGATGGATCGGGTTCCCATCCGACCTAGCCTGGAAAGCTCGCCAAACCACGCTGGAGCATTACGTCTCAGCTGGCGCCTGGCACGAATGCTCGCACCACGCGGGTGCAGGGGAGGGACCTCCACGAGGTTCCCCGCGTGCAACGGGCGGGGTCAAGCGGTCTCCCTTCGGGGAGTGCGTCGCAGAGGCCCCGGCCCGGCTAGCGTCTCCCCAGGGTTTGTCGATCGGTCTGGAGTATTCGGGTTTTTCCAAGCTAGTCATGGGCCTGCAGGCCCTCTTGATAGTGGGGGTGCTGGAGGCAGATGGATGTTGATAACCCCCCAGAAATGGGGGGGGGGGGGGCGGTAGGGGTCCATCGGACCTAGGTACGGCAGGCGAAAGGCCATAGTAATGCAATGTAGGGGTAGAAGCATAGGAATTGAACGGTTGTAAGGTGCGGGAACGCTGCGCTTACAACCGGGTTGCCAAGCATTAACGCAAAGTACCAGACTCACAGCTCACGTAACCATTACAGAAATAGAATATCATCATTATGAACCCCCAATTTCCACGAATCAAACAGCCCTGCTTCTAAAGCAGACAAAGTCAAATATCAAGGATTTAATTAAAAAAATAAATGTACCAGATGATATAGGAAGAAAAGATAGGGAACGAAGTAACACTGCTTTTGAACTGAAAAACATTGAAGGAAAAGCCGAGGACCTGGAAATCCATCAACGAGGAAAATATTGGAACGAAATTACCTCCTATTTCTCTTTGGGAATAGGTAGCATGGCAACTATATGCCTCATCGTATACATTTACTAAAATAGATTATCTGCTAATCATAATCCAACACTACCACCTGTGAAATTCAACGCGTCAAGACAAGAGATCACCTTAATACCTCCGCCGCTTCCAGCAAACCCGCCGGCAATAAAGGCATTCCGCCTACCCATTCCACAATAACTGCTACCAGGTATATCACTCAACAATGCACCAATAGTCTGATGGGAGCGTACACCGATACTACCATTACGGAATCATCAGTAGTTTCCAAAATGTTTACCACGCACTTTTCGGCTAATAGGACACGAACCGTGATTATTCCTAATCGAACAACCGAAGTGACACACCCATGGAAGAGCAAACAAGGAGTGTTTACACTGAAGCCTCACCATACGAAGGACACCGCATCATTAACACCCAGACCAAACACCAAGATGGCTGGATTCGGGAGCACAGAAAGGGAACCCTCCTACTCCCCAAAGTTTGGAAGAGCTGCGGCAACTTCCGTTGCAATACCAAAGGGAAAGGAACATAAAGAAGGAAAACACTGCGGACTGTCAAACAAATCCAAACAGACAGAGCCATCATCAAGAGGCGTATAGAAAAACTCTTCGGGACGGATTTCGAAAGGCCCGAATGAAACCGCACCTTGGAGGTTTCAACCTCACCAGACACTGTGCCAGAGAGGACGGATGCGACACCTAGCAGCCAAGCAGATCGCCATCCCCCAACATATCATAAAAACCAAGCAGGCGAGGAACCAGCCCGATGGATGTGGGAGATCACGGAACTCACCGAAGAAAACATCAAGAACTTCATGCCAGGAGCAGGCGCTATCGAGGTATAGGACAATATAAAATGGGCAGCATAGCCGCATGTTAAAAAAGGGAGACTTTCACCATCCCCGAAAACGTATAATTAAGGGTATGTGCAATTAGCATGGAACGATCTTACCTCATTGTAGAACAATACTGGCCTCCAAAAGGCAACGACGTGGGGGAGGGTGGCCCCCACGCGTCTAAGAGCCATCCGTAAACCTCCTCGTGGTGGGGCTGGATGCGGATCCCCATGGATCCGTAACGAAACGGCAAATGGCTACTAGGGAACCATGAGAGATGCTCGCTCTGTGGAGTTTGACCGCACTCTTGTTCCCCCTAGAGTTACCGGCAAAAGGTGGCCCTCATCATGGGAATACTTCTCGACCGGGCGGCTGGTGGTGCTCCGGGTAACCCGTCCCGCGTCTCGGTTTTCCGGGTGCGGGTTGGAGGCCGGCCCCACCGGCCGTAATAAGAAGGCGGCGTGCTAGTACAGGCCGATAGATGGGAAAGCCTGGCCCGACTTCGCCGGGTTATCTCGGCCGTTGGGCTGGGCTCCTATCCGCTTTAGCTTGGATCTCTCCCCAACCCACGCTGGAGCATTGCGCCTCAGCTGGGGCCTTACACGAATGCTCGCACTACGCGGGTGCAGGGGAGGAACCTCCACGAGGTTCCCCGCAGGCAATGGGCGGGGTCAAGCGACCTCCCTTCGGGGAGTGCGTCGCGGAGGCCCCGACCCGGCTAGCGCCTCCCCGGGGTTTGTACGAGCGGTCCGGAACATTCGGGTTTTTCCGGCCCGTCTTGGGCCCTCGGGCCCCCCCCTGTGGCTGTGGGGTCGCTGGATATAGTTAGGAGTACAACCCCCCAGAAATGGGGGGGCCGCTAGGGAGGCCTTGCCTCTAGGTGCGGTCGGCCGACTTCGGCCGATACGACGTTATGTAGAACAATACTATTCAAGGATTATCTCACTCGATCTTTCCTAACTTTTATTTCGTGAAATCACCCCCTATCAGAAGATGTTTCGTCTCAGAGGGGAGGTGTTACGGAACGAGGTCCTATTTTTAAAAAAACCTTGAAAGTTTACCAGTTTACTAACCTCAGACAGAGCTGCCGATTCGAAGATGCAACTCTGCAGAATAGGCAGGGCAACAACCGGCGTTTGAACGCGAACGGCGACGCCTTACGCCAAAGTCCGTCGACTCCACTCGCAACCGACGCTCTTTTGACAGTATACAAAAATCCGGAAACAGCATCGATTGGGCTTGGAAGACGTTTGACCACCGTGCTGTCAAGACGTGTTCTCGGGACTTCCCGGCGATTGCAACTCTGCCTCGGTGTAAGAAACTGATCAGACTTAGGTATCGACAGCCACAGTACACTAGACTCCGTTGATGGCTTCCGCCTGTCCGCTCTGCCCTCTCCGGCCGGGCAGCGTACTAGCGGCGGGAGCAGGAAGGAATTTGACTCGCCTGAGGGACAGTATGGATTTCCTAAAGAAAATAAATATGTATAAACAAAAATAATGAATGAAAATTATTTAAGTATTATTGTGAAGTGTTCCTGAGCCACCTAACGTAGTTTTTGTTAAATGATAATTTACAGAATTTTTTAAATAACATAATAAAACATGTTTTATTAAATGTTAACAAGTTTCATAGCGACTCAATTCTTCCGCCCACTGAACCGAAGTTAGAGTATTATCTTAGCTTAAAAAAATAGTTTCTAAATATATATACAGTAAAATGCCGTAGAAAATATACGATGCATCAACTTTCGGACATAGAAACGAAACCGTAATTTCATGTCCCTCCTGTATTTACGTTCTACACCATTCTTCGTATTCCTCAAACAAATGGACACCTGTAAATCATTAAATGAGCATGTAAATGAGCACCCGTAAACAGAAAAAAGACTTTTCTTATCCGAGTTTCTTATAAACGCAAATCGGAGTAATACTTATCGATTGATTTCATTCGAAATAGGTATCCAAAACGTAAAACTCCATTTCCGTTTCGTATTTGAAATAAGAACAATAAACTATTATGTATATTATAACAATAAACTATTTCCCATTTTAAACTGATTTTGAATCGATTCCCGTTTGAAATTAAATACTTCCAGAGAAATGAGAATATTAGAAAAGAATCGATCAGAATGATACTTGTTCTATCAACTGAATCAACTCTCGAAAAAGTGAAACAGCACGCTTACCTCGAAATAACCACATTGGCAAAAATAGATGAAATTAAATTGTTTACTTGCATTTTAAATACAAACACAAGTCATAAAATTACGTGTCCGAAAAAGGCATGGACAACGAAGGATTAATTACGGCTAGATGGCACAGTTTATTCGAGACGACATTTCTCGTGGAGGAATTGATCCTCCATTCCCTCTGTTAATTATTTGATCGCGGTCCCTGCAAAATGACAATCCGTCTGGGGAGCCGCGGAAGGAAGGGACGATAAGTCCCGAGAGTGAACGACGGCAAGCAATAACGCTGTCGGGAGGCATAAGATCCGCGAGAGAGCAACGGAGAATCCCGCTCCGGATGGGACGAGACCGCAGCCCGGGATAGAGGGAAGGTCTTCCTCGCCGGCGTCTAAACATCGACGCTAATTCGATTATCGGGAGAGGATACCGAGACCCTCACAACAGGGGGTTGGTGTAGCCTCAAATACTTCCAATTTGCGCAAACCACGAATAAGAAATCAGGTATTAGCATTTCCGGGGAGCGAGTCGACGACCGATGATATTGAGCAAAACTCTTTGCTAATGACCAAGCAACATGCCCATATTTGGTGATGGCCCAGAAAGGCAAGCCGACGACCCCGCGAATATTCGCGAACTAAGGGCCGGGCGGCGTGAACATATACGGCCAGACCCGCGAAACGGCAGACGTAGGAAAATCAACCTTGGCGATTACAGCCGGGTAAATCAACAGTTCTAATCGAAAGCTGAAACGGGCAGGTTGGTCGCAGGGAAAGGTTCACACGCACCTCTTTATAATAAACGTATTAGTTTAACTCATAATTCCGAGTATTAATTATTCTCTGGCCACCACAACCCTCTCGACTCGTCCCGGCGCGGTTCCAGCGCGCACCCGCGAGTCGACAACAGAGTAGAAGACCCGAGACAGGAGTTTTAAGAGTGGTAGTAAAAGCCCGGGGCCTATGCGACCCGTAAAAGTACGAGAGAACGCCACGTCTAGGACTCTCGAGTACCGAGCCGGACCCGACGAAGTGAAACCTGAGACTATTCCTGGTCTCCTTCCTTTTTCCCTCCATGTGTCACGTTTGTCAGAAAATTGTTATAACGAAATATTGGTCATTTAAATTTACTTTGGGCTTTAACGGGGTTGTTCGACTGTCGCAAAATATGCTACAACTTGTTTACTTATAATATAATATTGCAAGAATGTCAATTCCTTCGGGAATGTAAAATTTTATTTCTAATCGTGTTCCCTCTATTTACTGTGCTTATTTTAGTTCACGTTACTTGCAAAATTTCTCATTATATCATTTTGCTTTAATGTCAATGTCTTCAATTTGTTTTATTTTAAACCATGGAACACTGAAATTTCATCATGTTTCAGTTTCCACATGGTTTATAAATTTCGATGTCTTAATACAGCAGGGACGACGAAAGATTAAAGTTAAGAGTAGACGGCATAGTTTATTTGGGACAGTTCTCCGGAGTACCGGCCCGAAGGCCGACCGCACCTGGGGCCATAGGCCCCCTATCGGCACCCCCTTTCGGGGGTATACATATCCACCCTCCCGGCAACCCCAACGTCAAAGGGGCCCGAAGGCCCATGACGGGCCGGGAAAAACCCGAATGCTCCGGACCGGTCGACAAACCCTGGGGAGGCGCTTGCCGGGACAGGGCCTCCGCGACGCACTCCCCGAAGGGAGGCCGCTTGACCCCACCCGTTGCCCGCGGGGAACCTCGAGGAGGTCCCTCCCCTGCACCCGCGTGGTGCGAGCATTCGTGCAAGGCGCCAGCTGAGACGTAATGCTCCAGCGTGGTTTGACGAGCTTTCCAGGCTAGGTCGGGTGGGAACACGATCCATCGGCCGAGTTGACCCGGCAAATATAGGATCGATTATCCCACCTATCGGCCCGTACTAGCGTCGCCGGCCTTCTTATTACGGCCGGTAGGGCCGGCCCCCAACCCGCACCCGGATAAACCGAGGACACGGGACGGGTTACCCGGAGCACCTCCAGCCGTCCGGTCGAGAAGTATTCCCATGATGAGGGCCACCTTTCGCCGGTAACTCTAGGGGGAACAAGAGTGCGGTCAAACTCCGCAGAGCGAGCATCTCTCATGGTTCCCCAGTAGCCATTTGCCGTTTCGTTACGGATCCATAGGGATCCGCATCCAGCCCCACCACGAGGAGGTTTACGGATGGCTCTTGGTCGCGTGGGAGCTGCCCCTCCCCCACGTCGTTGCCTTTTGGTGGCCAGTTTATTTGGGACAACAGTTTTCGCTAAGGAATCAATCCTCCTTTCCTTCTGTCAATTACTAGATCGCGGTCGTCGCAAAATGACAATCTACCTTGCGAGCCGCGGAAGGAAGGGGCGATTAGGCCTGCGGGTGAACGCGTCCAAGCGAGAACGCCGTTGGGAGACATAAGACCCGCGAGAGAGCAAGGGAGAACGTCGTTCCAGAAGGAACGAGGCCGTAGCTCGAGGCAGAAAGAGAGTCTTCTTCACCGGCGCGAAAACATTGACAATCATCCGCTTATCGGGGAACCGACATCGAACCCTCACAGCAGGGGTGGAATGCCTGAGACCGGAGTTTTGAGAGCGGTAATGGAAGCACAAGGCCATTGCGAGCCGTAGGAGCAAACGAGAACGCCACGCCCCTCGAGCCCCTAGTCGACGGCCGAGCCGTGCCGGCCACGCCAACGCGAAAGAGATATATGGTCAAAGCCCGAAACCCGGACGCATAAGTCTGTCCTGTTCTATGAGACGGATAGCCCATCAAATAGGCTGTCTCACTCGGACACACGGCCTCCAGGGCGAATATAGAGGGACACAAGTATGTATTCCCCTTACCGCCCCGACCCGCTGTGCTTGTGCTACCGCCGAGGCTGAGTGTCGACGGACTCGAACGCTTTCCGAATGATTCACCCCCCTCCTCTCCTTTACCCCCATGTGTCACGTTGGTTAGAAAATTCATGTAACGAAATATTGGCCATTTAAATTTATTTTGGGCTGTAGCAGGGTTGTTCGACCGCCGCGAAATACGCTACAACTTGTTTGCATATAATATCATATTGCAAAAATGTCAATTCGTTCCGCAATATAAAATTTTCTCTCCAATTATGGTTCAATCTTTTACTGTCGTAAGTTTAATGTGTTCATGTAATCAAATTTGAAAATTAACGAAAAATCCTGTGGTTTTCTCATTGCTTCATAAACTTACTTTTTATATTAAGATTTCCCAGCGTTATTCGTTCAATTTGTACATACTTCAATCTTTCGACTACATTTTACAGTAATGTATTTGAGGTCAGGTTGAGAAAAATTGAAGCATCAATTTTCTAGCAATCGATTTCCTTTTCAGTGTATTGGTCGGGGTGAATCGAAGAAAGATGGTTAGAAACTACGTTAAGAAGATTGGCCATCGAGTGTATAAAAATGACGCCCAAGATACTTTTCAGACTGCACTCGAGCGAGAAAAACGGGACCAAATAACTTTGACAGATACTAACGAAATTTATGTAGTTTTATATTGGCTACTTATTTTTAAGGAGAATAAAATGTATTTTGAGACATTCACAAATACTACTGTTTATGTTTTCTTTCATAAATTTCTAGATTTATGTTGTTTTACTTCTGCGAGGGAAAGAAATGAGTTAATTCAACTCATTTTCTGAGTTAAATATGGCGAACTCAATAAGCGAGTTGGTTCAACTTACATTTAGGGCAAAATCACATTTTGTAGGTGAATCAACTCCAAACTTGACTGAAACAGAATTGATAACTCCAAATCTAAATTGAGTCAACTGGTTTATTGAGTTCGCCACATTTGACTCAATAAATTAGATGAATTTACTCTCCTCCTTTCTTTTAGCGTGAGTTACTAAAAAATACGAAAAATGCGAAAAACGTCTGGGAAGAGCTACGACGAATCCCGGAATTATTCAAAAATTTAATCGATTTGATTCCGAATCGATTAAATCCAAGTCGTTGACCGGAACGGGTTCCGGACGGACTACTGAGGACTGACGATAAGGCTCTTTTCAGGGCCGCAAATAATCTATACGTAAAGCAACCTAGCATTCATGCAAATAAAAATGAGTAAAGAAAAATTGACCTTCCTTTCCCAAACGCATATCCATAAATAAAGAAAAATTCCTGCGTTTCCGACAAACCACGTTATGAATGCAAAGAAAATTTAATGCCATTCAGTTTCTTCAAAATCGAATATACATTCTGCTGTTAGGAATAGCAAGTGCAACTCTTTCCACCGCAGTATACCTTAACTACCCACAGTTGGTAAAGGTCTGTATTGTGATCCGCCAATTAAAAGCGGGTGAAGGCGTAAAAACCCCGGATGGGGTATAATCGTTTTATTACCTTGCGGCGGTAGAACCTTTTCCTTGTTTACCCTGTCGATGAACACGGCGAGAACAGCGCCGCTAGGCGAAAAAGGAATAAATTTTATAAATATTAACAACTGCAATACCGTCACACGGGGTTGGAGTTGATTCACCTACAAAATGTGATTTTGCACTAAATGTAAGTTGAACCAACTCGCTTATTGAGTTCGCCATATTTAACTCAGAAAACTAGTTGAATTAACTCATTTCTTTCCCGCGCAGAAGTAAAACAACATAAATCTAGAAATTTATGAAAGAAAACATAAACAGTAGTCTTTGTGAATGTCTCAAAATACATTTTATTCTCCTTAAAAATAAGTAGCCAATATAAAACTATATAAATTTCGTTAGCATCTGTCAAAGTTATTTGGTCCCGTTTTTCTCGCTCGAGTGCAGTCTGAAAGGTATCTTGGGCGTCATTTTTATACACTCGATGGCCAATCTTCTTAACGTAGTTTCTAACCATCTTTCCCCAATTCGCCCCGACCAATACACTGAAAAGGAAATCGATTGCTAGAAAATTGATGGTTCAATTTTTCTCAACCTGACCTCAAATACATTACTGTAAAATATAGTCGAAAGATTGAAGTATGTACAAATTGAACGAATAACGCTGGGAAATCTTAATATAAAAAATAAGTTTATGAAGCAATGAGAAAACCACAGGATTTTTCGTTAATTTTCAAATTTGATTACATGAACATATTAAACTTACGACAGTAAAAGATTGAACCATAATTGGAGAGAAAATTTTATATTGCGGAACGAATTGACATTTTTGGAATATGATATTATATGCAAACAAGTTGTAGCGTATTTCGCGACGGTCGAACAACCCCGCTACAGCCCAAAATAAATTTAAATGGCCAATATTTCGTTACATGAATTTTCTAACCAACGTGACACATGGGGGTAAAGGAGAGGAGGGGGGTGAATCATTCGGAAAGCGTTCGAGTCCGTCGACACTCAGCCTCGGCGGTAGCACAAGCACGGAGGATCGGGGCGGTAAGGGGACTGCATACTTGTGTCCCTCTATATTCGCCCTGGAGGCCGTGTGTCCGAGTGAGATAGCCTATTTGATGCGCTATCCGTTGTGACGATGCACCCGGGGGGCGATCACCCCAGTTCTCCATATTTTAAAACCTTCATCCTACAAAGCATCAAAATCCTTTCCGAAGGCAGTGATAATATAATTTCTTGTATCATTACATCCATGTCTTATTCCAGCACGCTCGACGCTCAAGGCCGAGGGGGAGAGGAGACCGAATATTCGTCGCGTTACCTTGCGTACTTTTTTTTGATAGCATAAGTTGTGTATAACTTAGACGTTAGGACGGCCTCGCGGTGAGGCAAGTGCGGCACAAGAAGACAACAGCCATCGCGGGACAAGGGCGCCCTCGAGGGACCCCAGAAGCGGGACAACGGTGGCAAAGAGGCCTCGTCCCGCCGCCGCCCATGGGTGCCGGGGCCGCGTGGAGTAGGGCCGAACAGAACCACCCGTGACCCCGCGCTTGACGGCAAGGGCCGACCCATGGCGGCGACGCTGGGTCACCGCGTCCGTACCCGGATTTCCGGCCCCTCAATGATGGCGGGACGAGGGCGCATTGCCGGTGGCCGTGGACCCCCCCGCCGTGACCTTTGACTCTAGGGAGTCCATAAAAGGGCGGTGAGGGGGGGTCCCAATTGCGTCGCCCTCCTGCGTCGAGGCCAGGCCGCGGTGACCCCAGGGCGGAAGGGCCCACTGGTCCCCTCACCCCGGAGCCGTTGCATCAGGGGATGTCGGCACCCCCGGGCAAAACCACGAGGAATCTTGGGTCGAAGGAGCCCAGGACTGGCGCCACCGAGTCCCGGAGGAGATACGTCCCTGGGCCTGCGGATGACGTCATGCGCCGGCCGCGAGCCCCGATTGGACAGCAGGATCCGCTTCAAATCCGGCGCGCGAACCTGCGCCGCGGCTGACATCACCCAAAATCCTGGCAATTTCGAACGCGACCACTGTCAATCGGCCGACGCAATTTGGTAGCCGACGGCGGCCAATCAACGAGGACGTCGAGCCGCCGAAGATGAGCCGTCGAGCCTTCCCGGAGGACCTCAGCGAAGACCCGGCCTTCTTGGTCTACGAGTGTCGAGCCGTGCAGACGCCCTCGAAAATTCGCTGCCTTCATCCGCACCAGCTACCTCCACCAAAAAGGACACCTGAGAAGCTCGCTGCCGACGGTGGACACCCACCGAGAGGCATCGCCGCACTCGCCGAGCACGAGGTTCGAGCGTATAGTACCTTTTATTTAAATCTTGTATACCTTGTTTTTGGTAGAATTTCCGTCTTTTTCGCATTTCCCCGGATAACCCGTCGTCGGGCCGCGCGCCACGCGGTCGGCCCTTCCGCGTTTAATTGGTCAAAGTCTCGTGTGAGCGGCCTCAATCTATGTTCCCGGCCAAAGTCTCGTGTGAGCGGCCTTTTTGAAATAAATTATCTTTTGCTGCCTCTCTCCTCGGTCGGATCAAGATGCCATGTCGACCCGAACTCGAGAATGCTGTCTTGAACGATCGACATGTTAAACCCCTTTTATTTCGCGAAGTACGAATTTCTGTTAAACTCCTTTGGTTTCGCGAAGTGCGAACTTCTCATTAAATTCCGTTGTTTCGCGAAGTGCGAATCTCACCTTAACTTCCGTTTGTTCGCGAAGTGCGAATTTCTGTTAAACTCCTTTGGTTTCGCGAAGTGCGAATTTCACGTTAATTTCAGTCTGTTTCGAGAAGTGCGAACTTCAGTTAATTCTCCGTTGTTTCGCGAAGTGCGAATCTCACCTTAACTTCCGTTTGTTCGCGAAGTGCGAATTTCTGTTAAACTCCTTTGGTTTCGCGAAGTGCGAATTTCACGTTAATTTCAGTCTGTTTCGAGAAGTGCGAACTTCAGTTAATTCCATTTTGTGTTTGCGAAGTGCGATACTCCCTTGACTTAAAATCCGTTTTCGCGATAGGCGAACCCCTTTAATTTTCTCCCGTTCGAGCTGAATATTTCTTGTTTAACCGTGCCTGCCTTCGATTTAGCGGTTCCAGTTATAAAACGACCAATGAATTTATGTCCAGAAATTTCGATGATATTAAAATATTAGTTTCGTTATGTGATACAATTTATTGGATTATAATTGTGTCCGCGCCTGTGTAATTTATGAAAATTTCATGTGTCCGAGATCTTTTGTTTCTTGCGTTTCGAATTAATTTGCGCTGATATTTTGAATTTGCTGCCTTTTCTTGCGCTACTTTACCTTGTATTTTTTTTGTGTATTGCTGCCTTACTCGCGTAAACCTTGATTGATTTTGCTTGCGCCTGTCCTCTGTTTGAATATTTCTTCGCGAGTTGAGTCTTGTAATATTTCCGAATTTAATTTAGTGCCGTGTAGATTCTTGCGTGCGTGCCCTTCTTAATTTTCGCGTTGCCGTTAATAGGATTAATATTCTTGTCCCGAAGTCGAGCGCATTTATGATTGAAGTTAATTAGCGTTTTGCATTTTTGGTATTTTGGATTTGGCATTTTTAAATTTTGCGTTTTTGATTTTTGGGCTGTCTAAAGTCACCGTCTCATTTCCGTGCGCCTCGCCGCGCGCATCGTCCCTTTGAGCGCGAGCGTGCGTTTCGTCGCCCGGGCCGGTACCAGATTGTGGGCCCGCCCGTGGCCATTTTGGCATTTGTTAACGTAAAGGATTTTGTTTTTGAATAAATAGGCCCTTAATTTAATTCCGTCTCTGGGTTGTTTTTTTTTTTTAAAGGACCCCGCCCTCTCCGCGGTCGCTTGGGCGTACTGAGCTAGCCCGGTCTATTTTTTGTCGTCGGCGACGCTGCGTCTCGTCTCGTCTCGCTGCCTTTAGTTCAAGTTACGTGTCTGGGATCTTTAGATAATTTTGATTCTGTTAGTGGAGGGACCGACCCTTCGGGCCTTACGCTGGTGCGAATCCGTGGGCGGGTTGGGAGGCTCATCGCCGGTGCGTTAGCTCCCGTACGCTAGTGCGAACCCCGATGGATTGGGCCCGTGCGGTTCGGGTCCCGGATTGGCCCTTTGGAGGGCCTGGCGCCCAAATATTTTGCTGTTGTTGAGCGAGTCCGAGATGGAGACCCTATTTTATTAATTATTTATGTGTGACTTCTCCAGAGAGTCGGAACCTTAATTGCCAGAGCTTTGTTTGGAGTTATAAGAGTAAAAATAACGTCACAATATATATATATATATGTATTGTAATGGGTCAAGCGGCTAACATGAGCCACTGTACGTTAGAACCATTATTTCGGTATACGTATGACATGCGCAATTAGTATAGCGTAAGAGTAGGGAGGCCTCGGGAGAGGGAAGCGCGGCTCGCGAGCGCGGAGCATCGCGAGAGAAGTCACTAAGTCTGGGATATCGATCGCATATCGATCAACGACTTTTATTCTCTTGGTTTGGGACTCCGAGATCGTGCGCATCGAGAACTTATAAGTCCGTAAGTTGTGGGAGTAAATCGTATACACGCGATCGCGTCGAAACAGATTTTGGGTTGAAGAACTCGGAGTACTTGAGAATCACCTCGTTAAAAAGCTGTTCGTTCCTCGGTGACCGAGTATTGCCGCTCTCGATCCGAGCCGGACAGTGCTCTGACGAGAAGTCGTTCTGTAGAGTTTCATCCCAAACTCGATGACCGAGCATCGCCGCTCTCGATTCGAGTACGGACGAAACTCTCAATAGAACGAATGAGCTTGTTTTGATTACTTTCAGGTCTGTGTTCCAGTGGGCCTGGCATAGCCACATCCTATTTTCTCAAATTCCTGCCTACAAAATCCTATACTTTTATCCTCAAAATCGCACGTTGCGATTGATAGCAGAAGTCCTAATCCTCAAAGCCTTAACCCAGCCAATATCCGCGGCTGGATAACATAATTTAAGTGATACTAAAACCCGGAGGAATTAACTCCGGACGAAACATAGATCCGTGGTTGAGTTAGTCCGCGAAACCAACTATTAGTACTGCTTTTCAAGTAAGGCTGATCAGCCACCCGAATTAGGTGTTAATTTCTCATACACGTTGTTAATTAACAACGTTGCCTTCCAATCCCACCAACGGTTAGATTTTCATTGAAACGCGTCGGTAAGAACTCGACACGTGGGGAAGGGGTACGCGGGGGAAGCGTAGACTGTTGTTAATTCCGATTTGAATCCTACCCCAAACCACCGATCCACATAACCTTTACATCCCATGTTTCCATATTCCATGTGGATTCTATGATGAACGAATAGAATGCACCGATAATGGAATAAGTCGTTCTCACTGAGGATCATTTCCTTTCCTATCCTTTCCTTCTCGTATTTCAACGCATCCGTCAGGGAAAACCCCTTTAATCCAATTAGGACTGCATCGACTTTAAATTAAAGGTGCCGAAAATCCGAGCATTTTCCAGGAAATTTAAATCACCAAATTTCACTTAGACGGGACGACGCCGGAACGCTTAGCCTTAGAAAAACTCGCTCGAACCGGTTCTCGCGGACAGGCCTTCCGAAATCCGAAATATTGACAAGCTCAGCTGATCGCTCGTGAAACGCTCTCCTCGCTCTCTCTCCAGTCTCTTTTTCTTTCTTATCTTTAAAATTTAATCAATTTCGGTCTCAGGAGTCGTGAGGCTCGAACCCTCGACGGATGCATTTTCTCGGTGCATAGGCACTGTCAAAACTGCATACCATTACAGTATGTAGAACGCACACTTTGAGCCACCTTGTTTTCTCTGTGTGAAACTGTGAAGATCAACAATACAACTACCCATATTTTTCGGTTTTTGTTATATGGCCTCAGTCAATTTTTTATTGCAATTTTACTATGTAACGTACGTTTTGAGGTCTCCGTATATTAACCGTATGCATTGAGGACAGGGACTCAAAGTATACGCTAAGTCTACCAGTCGGTCATTTTTCTCCAGTCCCCAAAGTGCGCAGTAGAATTTTCGGCATTTCTTGTATATCACGTAAACATTGAGTTCATATACATTTAATGTTACGTTCACTTCGGGGTCCGGGACAGCGAAAGGGGTACCGTTGCCCTTGAAGTATTCGTGTCCGTGAAGTTGGCCCCTACTTTTTCGAAAATGAAAATTTTCTTTTTTGTACCGGATTGTACTCACTTTGTATCGTGTTAACCGTTGAAACAATTGTCCCAACTTCAATAGTTAATTAACAAATTCAAAAAAACCGTTTTTGATCTAGCCCCTATTTTTTTGAAAATCGATGTTTTTTTAGTTGTACCGGATTATACTAGTTGTACCGTTGAAAAAAATTATA
>NW_019394780.1:0-44235 GCF_000612105.2 Orussus abietinus | reverse complement strand
AATAAACGTTTTGCAAATATTTCAAATGTCTGGTAAATATTTACAAAATGTACGATATTCGTTAAATATATAGAAAATGTAGGACAAATGTTTTGTGCTACTAGGGCAGTTATCAAATGCGATTCCGAGATATTTGTAACTGTTCGCAGTCACGTTGTTTCCATTTTTAATCCAAAGGAAACATATATAATTATTTCGTTACGGGAATGCAATGTGCTTTTTCAGGTTTCAATACATCCCAAGTCCACGTATCGCAACCGCTAGTGAATTCGAAATTGCACCCACAATTGGCAATCGCCGAATTCAAAATACCGATCGATGTTTCCAAAATGGTGTACGGGCGTAAGCAGATTGCATTTCTGTGTAATAACACAATAATGGTCTAGGTTATAATTCCTGGTTCGTATCGGGTTATCAGTTATTATTCGGCGTTTCCAGATGGTAATGATCTAAATTCCGCCAGACAAAACGTTTATATTTGCAGCAGCCAATCCGCAAATGCATTTCGTAAATTTTCAAAATCCCGTTTTAATCCCGCCAAGAAAATGTGTCAATTTTGTTTTTATGCACACCGTAGTAGCACAAAATATTTGTCCTATATTTTCTATATATTTAACGAATATCGTAGATTTTGTAAATATTTACCAGACATTTGAAATATTTGTAAAACATTTACTTTAGAATATTATCCCTATAATATTTATATAATATTACCTTCATGTGTTTTCAGAATATTTTTCTACCAGATATACAAACATTTCGTTTCGTTTTAATACAAGTATATTTTTTTTAATATTATCTGCTGAATACATTATAAACGTTTTAAAAATATTTAAAATCAAATATCACATATTTTGCCCCCATAATGAAATAGCGGAACGAAAATATTAGAAAAATTTCTCGTGTTTTTTGATACCAAATGAAGTGTCCGATAATAGTCGTGAAGTAAAAAATGTATTTTTATTATGTTAATAAGTTAAAAAATATTTTTCTATACGTTTATACATTATTGAAACTAAATTTGCCATTGAGATTTTCAACAAATATTCTACATATCTTCGAATGAAATCTTAAAAAATCTGTCGCTCGAGATATTTAGTAAAGATTACAAAGAAATATTTAGAAATTATTCTATGCTACTAGGGCAACAATCGAATAATAATCGAAATTGTCGACTCGCGTATGAGGTTTTCAGGATTGAGCGACGTTGTTTCCCTTGGTGGAGACGTTGATTGCAGCTGTAGGTTTATTGTTTTAATTCCTCCAAGAAAATATTTTCATTTCGCCGTCGATCGAATACCCATTTGCAGTACGACCAGAGTTGTCGGCCCGTCCGTGACGTTTAGTGGATTATTGAGTGACTCTGCGCAGCTTCCCCTTGTCGGGACATCGATTGCAGCCCCATTTTTATCGCTTTAATTTCCCCGAGATGATATTTTCGTATCACCATCGATCTCGTTCCCAATCGTAGTAACGGTGGAAGTCGTCAATCTACGAACGACGTTCAATGACTCGAGGGACTCGATGCCACTTCCCAGTGTAAAGACATATTGCACTTGCATCTCTGCGTTCAAAGTTGCCAAGAAAATGTATAAATATCATCATCAATCTTGTTCCCATCCCTGGTAACGATCGAAATTGCCAACTCGTATGTGACGTTTGATGGATTGAGTGATTCTACAGATCGCAAGGAGCTATCGAAACATTTATTGCGGCTGTATATTTATCACAAGTCCATCAAGAAATACTTTGATTTCCCCACTGATCTTATACATACCCAGGCGCCGCTGAACGTGGAATATCCGTAAATTAATCGTATATAAATGTTTATTGAACGTCTGTAAGATGTATATAGATATCTATGAACTCTATTTTAGGTTCACTCAAAGGCTAGATGTCCAGACATGGTACGTGATATATCTACAATAGATGGTCTATAGATATTCATATGTATTTGTACAAAAAATTAAATTCATAACACTTTTTGAGCAGAGTCTGGTTGAGTACTTGTTCGGTACAGCTGTGCAGATCAATTATGTTGGTTTTTGACACACAATAATGAACGCTAACCATGATGCTACCAAAGCTTATGAAGAAATTTTTCGGACTTATGAAGGCTGGTCCGGTACTTCTCGATCGGTGCTAAAGATACTTATTGCATCTTGTTGTAAATTTATTCTTAAAAAAACTCGTAAGTGATTGTAAAATTAAGTCATTTAAAAACTTGTAACAGTATTTCATAAAATCATCTTTTTCTTTGGAAGTGTATAATAAATGTATACCGATTCACTTTTAAGATACTAAACTCATAATTGTAGTACAACCTTATACACTAAAAGTGCATGAATTTTATGAATATTATTTAAAGATATTTCATTTAAATGTCCTCAATTTTTAGCGTAACTACATTTTTATAAGTCTATGAAAGTTGAATATAAACTATTAATCTGAATATAAACTATAAATTTAACGTTTTTGAATAGTTTAGATTTCCATACGGGTTATCTAGACTTTTATGATACATGTACTGAAAATATAGGCATGAAAAAGATTGACATGTATATTCCCGGGATATTTTTATTATGCATACCATAGATAATGTATGCCCTAATTTGTACGTCCACTATAAGTATATTATACTTCATACGGTGCCTGGCAATACATCACAACTTACAGTGGTAAAAAATCATTATTTATAGTCCCCAGCCAAAGAAGAAGTAAATAAAAAATCAGAGTATGGACAAAATTAACAGTTTTATCAAGTTGGAATTTAGATATAAACATCAAGTATGTATGAAAACTGTTAGGTTAGATGAGGTGTCTCTTTATTTTTCTAAACGTATTTTCAACGATGTTGATTAACCTTGGGTAGACGTCTAGAGCTATTATATATTCTGTATGCGTCAAGAAATAAGTAGATCTTTGTAGATCAATAGTGGATGTATAATTTTCATCTGCAATATATACATATATCCTTTAGATATTTTTTTACGTGGATGATTGATATACATTTGCTATACCTATAGACCTAATGTAGACAATTAATTTACGTATATTTCACTTCATGGGTTGCCTGGGTATATCTATGTCTACAATAGACGTATAGATAAATATCCTTTAGATATTTTTTTACATGGATGATTGATATGCATTTGCTATACCTATAGACCTAATTTAGACAATTAATTTACGTATATTCCACTTCATGGGTTGCCTGGGTATATCTATGTCTACAATAGACATATATATAAATATCCTTTAGATATTTTTTTACGATGATGATTGATATACATTTGCTGTACCTATAGACCTAATTTAGACAATTAATTTACGTATATTCCACTTCATGGGTCGCTTGGATAACACCATTCGAAGTTGCCAGCTGGTGCAGGATGCGAAGTTTCCCGGACTGAGCGACACTGGGCCGCTTCCCCTCGTCGAGACATCGATTGCAGTTGCAAGGGAGCTATTAACCTTTGTTTAGCGTGTGACAAACCGAATGGTACCGCATCACTTGTTCCCCAGCCGGTATCGATTCCAATTTTATTTCACCACGCAGTCCTAGCCGTTAACTCGCGCCCGCCATTCTCTAAAGGTCCTAAATCGAATATCGTTTATTGCCCTTCCTTTCACGCGAGCGAAAATGCCCAGCTGCTGTCACTGCCTTCCCGGCTATTGTCGCCACGTTGAAAACAGCCGAGAGAAAACCCGGCTGGTCCCGAATCTCAAAATGATACATTTATTCCTAATACCGATCCAGGGGCGGAATTTTTACCACGTTTTGACTATGCGGTTCAAAACGTTTTTGATTGACACCACGTCACTCACACGATATCGTAGGTGAAGAGGTTAAGAACGGTGTCTGAACTGTTGATTCAGATCGAATAATCAGTTCGCACATCAAGCCGGACACGCGTTATCATCATTGCTCAACGATCGGGTCCAAATAGTGTCCCTCCACCCGGACGATTTTGCCAAACCATATGGTAAAGTGAAACACGTCGAGGAACTTGATCGACGTCGATGAAGAAGATTTTTCTAAATGCCTACGTTGCCGACGTTCGTTTTCATATTGACAGTTGTGTCGAATTATAATGAGTATTGTACCAAATGGCATACTGCACCTGTCGTTTTTGTACAATAAATATCAAGAAATCGAAGCAAAACTCCTGAAATCTTCTGGATTCGTGCTTTCTGGGGCCCCAATTGACTGCAGAGGGACACCCTGCGCCATCTGTGATTTCCAGATCAATTAAATCTTCACTCCGAGACCTCGTATTTCCATCGTTTTAGCATAGAAGCGCATACAACACTTTTTTTTCCCTTTATCCCGTTCAAATGCGAGTTTATCGATTACCAGCATGTTCTAAATTGCCGTAAAATTGTCCTGACCCTTTCGATTCTCATATCAGAGCCCTCGATAATTGTATATTGATCGAAATATGAGAGCTCGACGCCATTTTGGTTCTGGTCTGGGCTGAGTTAAAAAATGTTGTTAAAAAATCAAAAGTCTGAATGTGTCAGGACAATTCTTAGATGATCAGGAGTGACGTGTCAAAGTTTTGGGCAGTTTGGTCTAATACCCTTAAAAAAGTGTTGTATTCGAATCGACTGATTTGAAGGGGGTTTCACTTCACCATAAAGTCAAAATAAGACGTGTGTTTTTCAGAATCGCGTTTCCCAAGATTCTTCGTTGTTCCCCCCTTCAGATAATATCCCGTCAAAGCACACATTTTCCAACCCAACGTGTCATCTTCTTAAATTGCCGCTTACCTCGAGTGCGGACTAACCAGTATGCGCATATCGCGATCGGACGCCATGTTGGCAAGTTATGATAAGGAAAGGAAGAAAAGCTGGCGGAGCTCGCGAGACTGGAGGGCGACTCCTCCACTTTGACGCGGCCGATTTATCACGGAGTCGCGGTGAGGTGGAATTACGGTGATTGCGCGGCAGTCGATAAGCGAGTCGATTAATCATGTCGGGGGTGGGTGGGAGGGGTGGAGGTGGGCGATTAATGTCTTAACGTAGGAATACGCGGCTGAGACTCCCTGTCCCGTGTAAGGGCAAACTTACGACCACCTCGTCGCGGGTAGAATCATAATAGGGCTCACTCCCATGTTCGGGATTAATTGATTGGTCGAACGTAGGGGGAGGGAAATATGCCACCCCCCTTCCGCTCTGGAGGAACGTCTCCGCGGGGAAAAAGACTTCTTCGGGTGGACCAAGATCATTGGCACCGGTTTCGTCTTGCTCGATCCGTGATATGACCCTACATATAGATCATGAACATCGGGAATTGGAATAGGTCCGCTTGGTATCCAAGCTTGTTAACTCGTTACACTTAAGGTGATATGAAAGGTGCCGAGAAATTTAATTAACATCCATGGAGACGAATTCCGATATATCATCTAATCGATAGATTGTATGAAACGGCGTGTCACGTTATCAACATTTATAGGCATTTACGTTGGTGTCCGGTGTACCCTACGTTACCCTACGCAACATATGTTCCCACTTAAGTAGTCAAAACGGCATTACCACCAAAAAGGGTACAGATGAATTTGACTTCACCGTCGTCGATGAAATTTCTCAGTGCCTTTCATATCATCTTAAATGTCGCCTCTGCGTTTGAGTGACTAGGTAGAGAAGAATTCGAAGCGCAGAGGACTAATTCAAACTTAGGTCACAACGCTTGCACGCAGTAAAAAGAAAATATATGTTATCGGTATTGTAATAATTCAGATTAGAACTAATAGAAAGCGTCGATATACGAAGCAAACAGTCGATTTATTGCCAGGAACCACGGCTTATCGTCGGTCGTTGGGGAGAGTCGCAAAGGGATTTGGTCGGGCTAGCGGACTTGCCGATTTCGAAGAGTCCAATAGGGTGACGACGGTCCAGGCATCGGCCCTTGGTGGCCCTGCTTGGTCGGAGGTCGGTGCTTGGTAGCCGGTTGGATCTCAGGTCTTCGGTGAATATCGGGGTCTAGCAATCCGCAGGTTCGGCTTCGACGTTGGTCATCGCCAGGGAGGGTATTGAGCGGTCAGAGATCCAGGAAGCGAGAGAGATATATTCCGCGATTTCAATAATATAAGGATGAGTCCTCTCTGCCAAGCGTTTCCCCTTCCGATTATACAAAGGGATTTGGTCGGGCTAGCGGACTTGCCGATTTCGAAGAGTCCCGTAGGGTGACGACGGTCTAGGCATCGGTCCTTGGTGGCCCTGCTTGGTCGGAGGTCGGTGCTTGGTAGCCGGTTGGATTTCAGGTATTCGGCGAATATCGGCGCCTAGCGATCGCCAGGTTGGGTTTCGACGTTGGTCATCGCCAGGGAGGGTATTGAGCGGTCAGAGATCCAGGAAGCGAGAGAGATATATTCCGCGATTTCAATTATATAAGGATGAGTCCTCTCTGCTAAGCGCTTCCCCTCCCGATTATACAAAGGGATTTGGTCGGGCTAGCGGACTTGCCGATTTCGAAGAGTCCCGTAGGGTGACGACGGTCTAGGCATCGGTCCTTGGTGGCCCTGCTTGGTCGGAGGTCGGTGCTTGGTAGCCGGTTGGATCTCGGGTCTTCGTTGAATATCGGCGCCTAGCGATCCCCAGGTTGGGTTTCGACGTTGGTCATCGCCAGGGAGGGTATTGAGCGGTCAGAGATCCAGGAAGCGAGAGAGATATATTCCGCGATTTCAATAATATAAGGATGAGTCCTCTCTGCTAAGCGCTTCCCCTCCCGATTATACAAAGGGATTTGGTCGGGCTAGCGGACTTGCCGATTTCGAAGAGTCCCGTAGGATGACGACGGTCCAGGCATCGGTCCTTGGTGGCCCTGCTTGGTCGGAGGTCGGTGCTTGGTAGCCGGTTGGATCTGAGGTCTTCGGTGAATATCGGCGCCTAGCAATCCGCAGGTTGGGCTTCGACGTTGTTCATTGTCAGGGAGGGTATTGAGCGGTCAGGGATTCAGGAAGCGCGAGAGATATATTCCGCGATTACAATAATATAAGGATGGGTCCCTCTATCAAGCGCTCCCTCTCCCGATTATACAGTGCCGTATCGATTGCGACCGGGCGCGATTCTTACAATCATTACAGTACCTTCGGATTTGCTACAAGTAGTTTCCATTTTGTTTCTGTTCCCTAACGCTCTGATGCGTGCTAAGGGGGTATATACAACTATTCTAAGGTATCAAAGTGTCACGACGACATGAAGCCCTAAAAAGATCGGAGTAGCTACCCCTGCCGTTGAAATCCGACTTCGTGGCAAGACTCGTATATAAGACCGATGTCCCTGTCGAACTTCGGATTTCGGGAACCGTTCCCTTCGTCCCTTTCTCTCGGAAAGATTTCCCCCCCTCGCGAGAGGTATCGACTTCGCAACAAAGGGCGATGTGGCGAGTCCGGGCAATAATGGCTCCACCCCGCGAGGACGACGAAGACGAAGCCTCTCGTGTCACGCACGTGCGAGTGTCGTCCTTCTCGATTCCCGACCTCGACGTGAGACCTCCTCGAATACCGGCTTTGGACGAGCCAATACTTCGGAAGAACGCAGGGAACAATGCCTCCCGTAAATCAAAGAAAAAGGGGGAAAAAAGAGGAACGCACCGCGCGTCTTCCACCGGCAAGTGGCGGGTCTTCGAACCCCTTTTAAGTTGAACGGAAGAAAAAAGTGTAAGGGAATCAAAGACTAATTAAAGGTCTTTCAACGACTAAGGGGACTACAAGGTTATGAATACCGTATTTTAATAGAATTCGATGAAATAAAGAGAAAATGGGCGGGAACCAGTCGAGCACCCTTTCCTTGGGGAAAGTATACTTTTTAAGGTGATATGAAAGAGTCAGCTTATATATATGTATACTCTTTAAGGGGACATGAAAGAGTCATTATATCTGAGAGGTCAAACCTTTGGGGAAAGTATTCTCCAAATTGGGGGTACCGATTTCTTTCAAATTTTACCACGAGAATATGGAGGCCCTGAATTAGGTCCTGAAACTCATGAAATTTCATTTTTCATAAGAAATTTATTTACATATCATGGATTAGGGCCAACATGGTGTGGCCCGTGCACGTTTTCGATGTTTTACGCTTCTTGGAGGCTCAGCATCGGAAATGAAAAGTTTCAGGATCTAGCTCGAACAATTTAGAATACCGTAGAAATGGAATATTACAGAGTCAGATGGGAAAATATGGAAAATATTTCCACCAACGATTGCAAGAGAATGCTGGCTTTTTCCGGAGCTAAGACGTGTTTTAGACCAACAAGTTAGTTGCTACTAAACGTCACAGATGGCGACGTTGGTCCTAAACAGTCGTTAGAATAATGAATTCACGAGATTTCGACACTTTTACATCAATCTCTTCATCATTGCTTTACCGAAATGACACATGGAACGCTTCAGTTCGTATAATTCTCAACGTAGAGTATAAAATACTTATGTTATCACTTAGGTATTTGGAATGACATTACCACCGAAAAGGGTATAGATGAATCTTAATTTACCGACGTCGATTAAATTTCTCAGCGCCTTTCATATCATCTCATGCTTCTCCAGAAAAATTAAGTAAAAACAAGAAATGATAAGAATCAGCTCGAGGAAAAGTTAGTTAATAAAGAAGACGATCGTTAGAGATTCGATGAGCACGGTTGGCGCCTAGGCTCTGATATCCAGGCTTACAATGATTTGATTCCTCACCATGTCGCCCTCGATCAGTTCCCTCCAAATCTGATATGAGGAAAGACCTCAGAGAGCCGAAATCAAGTCGTCGTAACATGTAGTCGAGTTCCCCATTACGATTTTAACGTACGTGATTCGTGAGCCATATGTAAAAACCTTCATTCCCCGTTCCCACAAGATTAACGACGATCCTCAACGGAGGGAATAAAGTGTAAACGACGGGAATCTACGGTAAAATAAATTAAGGAACCGTACGCAGCGAGTTCTCCTACAAGCACCATCTTTCGTGCCCCCGCACTCTTCTGTACCACAAAAGAATTGTTCCTTGTAAGTCCGCATCCGCCTTTGCACGACCAGACCGAAATACCTCCTCCACGAGGACCAAAGGGCTAATTAAGTATATACAGAGAAAGTAAGAGACGAAAAAGAGAGAGTGTCTCTCTGGAAAGTAGGGAGAACCCCAGGATGGACAGAGCAGTTGGAGGACTAGAAAGAGAGTTCCGGACCTTCCCTGAGGAACGCGTAAATTCGGACCCCTCGTCGCGGGGGCATTTGGTTGTTCCCCTTCCGACGTACCCCCTGTCCAGGGGGCCCAACTACCCCCTTGGCGATTGTAAATAACGGATCGTAAACCTCGACCGGGGAAGCTTTCGGATTCTGAGCGGATTTCTGTCTTCCCGTTTGCCAAACGACGCCAACGCGTCCTCTTATCCCGTCCACCCTCCGTTGCGTTAAAAAAACGCCCGGGTCTCCCAGCAGATTCCATTAAAAGGTTTTCCCCCAGAATGGGCGCTCCTCTGGCCGCCTAGTGCCTCGTGGCAGATTCCATTAAAGCTTTTCTAGGAAAATACACACCCTTCGAGTGCACCTAGGCCGTGCGACTGCAGCTCTCGAGGGGCATAAAAAAAGACATCCCCCTCTGTTTTCGCCGGAAAAGCGACACCAAGGTGCTCGCTGGGCTCCTCTTTACAGACCGAGCTGCATTAGCGCGAAAGGGAAAGACACTTCGTGATTCTCTGTGAATGGGAAATGTCGCTGCGACGCGTGCATGGACCCCTGACACATCAGACATCACGTCGGACATCTTTCCTCCGTGGAGTTGCATTACGCCGAGTCGAGCCGAGCTGGGCTGAGAGTGGAGCGTTTAGAGCCGGATGAAATATTCGTGAGAAGACGAAGCGGCAGACTTCGAGATTTTTAATAATTTAGACGTAAGGAATGAAGTGAATCGCATTTAATGTTTCAGTATCGAATCGACGACAGAATCTTGGCTGAACTGTCTTGCAACTCCCTTGTCGGAATCTCGGATAGGTATCCACATTTGATTACAACTGACATTGACCCAGAAATACAGAATGCTACAGATTCTTTTTTTTTTAACTCGANAATTGTATTTAATGTTTCAATATCGATTCGACGACAGAATCTTTGCTGAACAGTCTTGCAACTCCTTATCACAGTAATTAAAATCCTTATACGTCAATATTTTATTCGTTTGTTGTAAGAGTCGCGTCGAAAGATACTTGATCGAAAGGATGACTTTTTGAGTATGCGTATGATTCTTATAAGTGTTTTTAATGTTGTCTACGGTGAATGTATATTTCACGTGTCATTCATCACAGTAATTAATCCTTATACGTCGTTATTTTATTCGTTTGTTGTAAGTGTCGCGTCGAAAGATACTTGATCGAAAGTATATTTTTAAGTGTAGGAGGCGAAATTAGTCAGACGAATCTACCATTAACAAGTCTACATGTTCCGTACATTCACAAGTAATTAATTGGCTTATTGTTTAATACTATATGCATAAGCCTGAAAGAAATGTGTTGAAATAAATCCAACTGGTCGTTACTATGATTTTCGATCAAGTACCCTTTCTGTCCACTGTTTCTTGGGACAGTCTTATTGTTAGTTTAGCCGTATCGGTTGTTTAGGCAATGATCACGTCTTCTCGCTCGTAATCCCTGGAATAGGGCCGCCCATAGACCTCCGATAATTTTGCTTTTGTCCGTTTGTTAATATTTCCTTCACAAGGAAATTAATAATCTAAATGTACTCACGGAGTTGAGGTTCCTGTACAAAAATAAATTGTATAGTCAAAGGCATTTAGTTTAGGGATATCGGTATTTTTCCAGTGACAGGACTTCGTTTGGTTCTCTTAGGGGCGTTTCTGCGTGTTTTGATACAGCTTGTATAACAGAGGGGGTCGTGTAACTCTCCCTTATTGAGATGTCGCGTCGTCCAGATTGGCGCCCTCCATGAAGCTTATAGAAATGGAGAGGATAGTGCTCTAGTATGTGTTTGTGATGAAGAGTCCGCAGGAGATTAGACGGGAAGAGCTGTTTTAATTCCAACAATTTTTACGCAAGTATGCTGCATTTCACCTAAATCTATTTATTTCAAACTTATCCGTTTACTATTTGATTTCTGGACGAAATGATCTTCACTCCAGCATGATGTCCCAAATTAAGTCAGAATAAAATCACTCTCTCCAGAAAAGATTAACCCTATGACGTCGACATTCTGTACTCAAAATTTTATACAAATTTATTAATAAATAAAAAGTTATTCCCGTATTTCTGGGTCAATGTCAGTTGTAACTAAATGTGGATATCTACCCNTATTTTTTAAATATTATCTGCCGAATACATTACAAACATTTTAAAAATATTTAAAATCAAAATTACACGTTTTGCTCCCGTAATGAAATAGCGGAACGAAAATATTAGAAAAATTTCTCGTGTTTCTTGATACCAAATGAAGTGTCCGATAATATCCAAATTACACGTTTTG
The DNA here is from genome assembly GCF_000612105.2 of Orussus abietinus. Lineage (NCBI taxonomy): Eukaryota > Metazoa > Arthropoda > Insecta > Hymenoptera > Orussidae > Orussus > Orussus abietinus. Next base: position 32,773 of record NW_019394780.1, on the reverse strand, counting down.
CTCCCATAATGAAATAGCGGAACGAAAATATTAGAAAAATTTCTCGTGTCTTTTGGATACCAAATGAAGTGTCCGATAATAGTCGTGAAGTAAAAAAATGTATTCTTATAATGTAATATTTAGAAATTATTCTATGCACTAGGGATGCATCCGGAATGAAATCAATGAGCATGATCGTGAGTGCGTCTTTGTCGGATGTATATAAAGAAGCTTTCCTCGTGTCCTCGTGTTTTTTGCCTACTAATTGCTATCTAACTTATAGATTAGACTTTGTGCAAAATAAATTGTTTCAAAAGGAACATTGCTTACAATGCGATAAAGGCAAAAGATCGCTATTTGGTATCCACCTTGCATTTTCTTAACAATATTTGCGAAACTGCTTTTGATAATAATTGTAAAAAAAACAATTTCCCTCGAGAATGGAGAAAGGCAAAAGATCGCTGTTTGATATCCACCTTGCATTTTCTCAACAATATTTGCGAAACAGCTTTTGATAATAATTGTAAAAAAAAAACAATTTCCCTCGAGAATGGAGAAAGGCAAAAGATCGCTGTTTGGTATCCACCTTGCATTTTCTTAACAATATTTGCGAAACTGCTTTTGATAACAATTGTAAACAAAAAATATTCCGTGAAAATGGAGGAAGGGAAATGAACGCTGTTTCATATCTACCTTGCGACGTGCATTTGAATGTTCGAACTCTCCTGTTCTCGAAACGAAAAAGCGTCGGCGCGTTTATTGAGTTTCCGAATCCAAGCTCTCTGGTCCCTTTTTTCCCGACAAATGGCTGGTAATTAGCATTCGTGTTGTTGGAAAAAGTGTCCGACCGTGGTCCAATCGACGCGCGAAGATCAATAGCGCCCGCGCGGGGTGGAATAATGTTGACTTCGCATTTGCATTTACGGGGAACGTGGGATCTACCACGTCGGATTTACTCCCAACATCGGCCAGTTCTCCAACACCCAGATGTCCATCGCTTGTCTCTTTGACGCGCTGTTACGTTCGCACGGTGGAAAAAAATAGGAAAAATGAATTTTTACGTGTTTCGGTATCTCAACTTTGAACTTTTCTAGTAAAAAGTAGTGTACACCCATACGCTCGTTTCCACATATACATGACGTACATAAGGAAAATTCACATTTACAAACTTTCCCACGTAGAAGTTCGTCGTCTGCAAGTTCTTCTTCGCGAGAGGACTGAAAGTTCCATAATGCCTCACTGATCAAAAACTGCTTGAATTAGCAAATAATAAAGTATTAAGCAAGATATAAGAGTATAAGATACTTTGGAAAGGAAAACCAATTTTAATCACATTTCTCCCAGTACGTGATCAAATAAATGGAGCATCAATCGGCGACGGTCCTTTCCCTTCTAGTTCTTATTTATCTGATAAGGGCACGCGAAGTCGTTCTATTTTTATCGAAACTAGCTGTTTATCGGTAAAAATACGACCGGATTCAATCGACAAATCTACATGCTTCTAGTTCTCCGAAGAACAACGAATCGCGTTACCAACATTTATCGTGCCTGTCAATTTTACCAATCGATGTGTTCTCATAATGAGGATTCCCTTGACACGCCAATCTATTGATATTTCGCGAACAAAGATTTTGATATAATGTATCAAAAGTTGCACGATCCACCACAATTTAACCGAAGGCTGATTTCCATTAACCGCCGTTTAGGTTAACCGGCCAAATTCGATCGCTTAGCGTCAGTTAATCGAACTTCAACCTAAGAACTGTAGAAACGCGAGGAAAACATGGATTACAATGAGGATGTATGTTAATAGTATTATATAATAATAAAGATGTTANTAATTCAATGTAATTTCGAAACAAAAAATATATGACTTAGACCACTTTCATAATTATGGGCACATGTGACTGTCACAGTCCTTTTCGATCACATGATCGACTGATTTGAAGGGGGTTTCACCTCACCTTAAATCTTCCATAAATACTTTCCAGAGGTGTGCCTACTATGGTAACTCGGGAAGAAATACACCTAAACCAGGTAAATTCAGGGAAGTATCAAACGAATGAGAGAAATCATTCCCACAAGCTGTCCGGAAAAAGTAATCTGCCCTGACAAGGAGTTCCTTGCTCAGCTCGGACCGTAGAGTGCCACTTTCACGAATGGGTTTTCGTTTTCGCAAAAATATGGCGCCGGTTCTTCGCGCCGAGTGGATGCTCGGGATCTTGTCCAGGACGAGGGGGTCGCAGAGGGAGGACAATATCGCGAAAATGACTTCCACGATCCCGGGGGGATGAAATTTCCAGTACATATTGCGCGTCCGAAACGCGTCCCCGAAGAGACGAACGGCTTAATAACGTCGCACTCCTTCCCGGGCGACGTAATTCGTAATCGAGTCGGAGTTTTTCCGAAAGCTGCCAAAGGAGGAGGGCCCTTCAATTCACTCTCCATTCCGCCACATCTGCTCGCAATTACGCGAATGAATGCGAAATCCCCTTCCATTTCGTTCGGAGGCAAAGTGGATTTCTGCGTATAAACTGGATGGCTGAGGGCAAACGAATAGAAGTTTCTTTCCTTAAGGTGAAGTGAAACCCCCCTCAAATCAGTCGATTCGAATACAATACTTTTTTTTTAAGGGTATAGAACCAAACTCTCCGAAACTTTGACACGTCACTCGTGATCATCTAAGAATTGTCCTGACACATTGAAAATTTGGATTTGTCCAAAACAATTTTATACTTAGCGCAGACCAGAACCAATATGGCGTCGAGCTCTCATATTTCGATCGATATACAATTATCGAAGGCTCTGATATGAGAATCGAAAGGGTCAGGACAATTTTACGACAATTTAGAACACTCTGGTAATCGATAAACTCGCATTTGAACGGGATAAAGGCAGAAAAAGGTTTGTATTCGCTTCTATGCTAAAACGATGGGAATACGAGGTCTTGGAGGAAAAATATTAATTCACCTGGAAATCACAGATGGCGCAGGGTCCCTCTGCAGTCAATTAGGGCCCCAGAAAGCATGAATCCTGAGGATTTCTGGAGTTTTACTTCGATTTCTTTATAATTATTGTACGAAAACGACAAGTGGAGTATGTCATTTAATACAATACCCAATATAATTCGACACAGCTGTCAATACAAAAACGAACGTCATCATCGAGATAAGAATTGGTACGTATTGTTGGTATGCCTCGCAGTAGAAATATCTACTACGGGGTACGTTACTAACATTGGTAATAGGAAAATAATTCGATTACACTTCGGTCCCACTAAAAGGCAAATAATGCACAATTTTCTTCCCTTTTCGAAGTAAAGAGTTCTTTCTACGGAATTGGAATCTCAACCCATTGCAATGATTTTTCTAAATGCCTACGTTGCCGACGTTTCTTTTTATATTGACAGCTGAGTCGAATTATATTGGGTATTGTACCAAATAGCATACTCTACCTGTCGTTTTTGTACAATAAATATCAAGAAATCGAAGTAAAACTCCAGAAATCCTCTGAATTCATGCTTTTTGGGGCCTTAATTGACTGCAGAGGAACCCCCTGCGCCATCTGTGATTTCCGTGTCAACTAAATGTTCTCTCCGAGGCCTCGTATTACCATTGTTTTATCATAAAAGCGCATAAGACACTGTTTTTGCCTTTATCCCGTTCAAATGCGAGTTTCTCGATTACCAGAGTGTTCTAAATTGTCGTACAATTGTCCTGACCCTTTCGTTTCTTATATCAGAGCCTTCAATAATCGGAAATCGATCGAAATATGAGAACTCGACGCCATTTCGGTTCTGGTCTGGGCAAAGTTAACAAATTCTTCTCCAAAAATCCAATTATTGAAAGTGTTAGGATAATTCCTAGGTGCTCACGAGTCATGTGTCAAAGTTTAAGACCGTTCTATCCAATACCCTTAAAAAAACAGTGTCTTATTCGAGTCGATTGATTTGAAAGGGGTTTCACTTCACCCTAAGGCTTCTAAACAACGTTTGTATATTGCATTTCAATGATTTTCCGTTCAATAAATTTCCATTTATTGAGCAAAGGGATCAACTAGGAATGAAAAATCTTCCTGGGTAACGAAGTGTCGACTTCCCTCCACAGTCCGTACAATAGGGTCGGTCTCTCTGCAATGCGCGTCTCTCTTTGAGACATGATAGACGATTTCAACCCGCAAAGGGTTGACCTGGTGTTCCTCCGTGCTCGTGTTTTTTTCGAGGAGCTCCCTTCCCAGGACTCGGCCGTACATTTTCCCCCGTGAGTCCTTTAATTATAACCCCCGCCTTTCGTGCAAGTAGGTCATGCATTATGCCAACTTGCCCCACCTGGTATTGTTTCACCGTGGCGATCCTTATTTGCATGATAATCTGCGGTCCAGATCCACGTCGGGGGCGCTCGGCGTTAGGATCTCTGCCACGTTGTAGGAAGTATCAGAACCATCCCATTTGTGGCAAACGGAAACAATACGCTACCTTGTGTAGGGGCGATATAATATCCCGGTGCACCGTCACCCTTTGTTCCCGGCGTCTTTCCTCGTATAGCTCACCTGCCATTTTTCCTAAATTATGAAAATGGCGTTTCTCGATTCCGTCAGATCGCTGGAATCCTCAAAGCGTTCTGACGACCCCTAAAGAACTGGATGTTTTCATATATGACTTTGATTCGATAAATGAATCGCGCCATTTGTTAGTAATACCCCAGGCACCGCTGAACGTGGAATATCCGTAAATTAATCGTATATAAACGTTTATTGAACGTATTTAAGATATAAAAGGTAACTACAAACTCTATTTTACATACACTCAAAGGCTAGATGTCTGGACATGGTACGTAATATATCTACAATAGATGGTCTGTAGATATTCATATGTATTTGTAAAAAAAATTAAATTCATAACACTTTTTGAGCAGAGTCTGTATGAGAACTTGTTCAGTACAGCTATGCAGACAAATCTTCCTGTTTTTGACATAGATGAATTTTTTTGCCTAATTTACACAGTGTTACAAAGTTATTATGTATGAGTACCAGCCAAAGAGGAAGTAAATAAAAAATCAGAGTATGGACAAAATTAAGAGTTTTATCAAGTTGAAATTTAGATATAAACATTAAGTATGTATGAAAACTGTTAGGTTACATGGGGTATCTTTTTATTTTTCTAAAGGTATTTTCAACGATGTTGATTAACCTTTGGTAAATGTCTCCTAGAGCTATTATATATTTTGTATGCGTCAAGTAATAAGTAGATATTTGCAGATCAATAGTGAATATATAATTTTCATCTATAATAGACATAGATATTTATATACATCCTTTAGATATCTTTTTAAGTGGATGATAGACGATATACATTTTCTATACCTGTAGACCTAACTCAGACAATTAATTTACGTATATTCCACTTCATGGGTTGCCTGGGACTGCTCATCGACTTTGATCCCTACTTTATCAAAGAATGACGCAAGCTCTAAAAAAGAAGAGAAGCTCTACAATAGACATAGATATTTATTTATATCCTTTAAATATCTTTTTAACTGGATGATAGACGATATACATTTCCTATACCTGTAGACCTAACTTAGACAATTGATTTACGTATATTCCACTTCATGGGTTGCCTGGGACTGCTCATCGACTTTGATCCCTACTTTTTCAAAGAATGACGCGAGCTCTAAAAACGAGCGAATGGCGCGAGCTCTAAAAACGAGCAAATGGCGCCAAAGCTCGACAGTTTACGAGCAGTTTCGCTCTCATTGATGTCTCGACTTTTCCTGCAAAAGGGAATTACTCCGAGTACTCGATCTCGTGGGGAACTGAATCGGCCGATTTAGCCTGCAAGTCTGGAGTATTCTTCTGATGGAGGACTTCACGTACCGAGAAAGAGACGACAAGGGTGGCAATCGTTTCAAGTACCTACACGAAACTTTTATATCTTCTTCGTAGCTTGCTGCGTTTGATTTTCGTACCTGATTTTCAGAAGGAAAACGTACCGTAATATGATCTGCGTTTATGCCTTACAATATTTTGAAAGAACTTATCCCGTATCAGTCAAGACTGAACTACTACCATCTGTCGCGCGTGCTCTGTATTAAATTTTTTTCCCAACGAAAGAATTAAATGAAACTCTTCTTCGAGTAGGGAAGATTGGGACAAATTGACTAACTTTTTCGATAATGCTTAACTCCTTCATTACGACAGTCGCTCCGTCAGACAACCGCCCCTGAACGCGACACCCCGTCGAAAGGGTGTACATTGCACTTCGGCAGTCTTCGGTGCTCGAATTTACGTCTTCCACCTGAACGACGTCTCCTTAACTGTCTTTTGTATGTACACTTTTCTACAGGTTAAATAACAGCTGTTTTGTCGTATTATTCCATTATTAAATTTCCAAATAAGAATCTAGCCTTAAACTTTTAAGAAATTAAAAGTTATCCCAATAGCTTAAAAACATAAGCGTCTATCTGGACTTCACCCTACTGACAGTACCATATCGAGTCCTTTTTTATTTTCCTTCTATATTCCATATATTATATATATAATAACTATTGATCCTGGGAAAATAATTGTAGAATATAATGAAGATAAGATGTGACGGTACGATATGGACGTGGAATTATTTGGAAACGAAACCAAATACCGACTTTAGAAGGATATGTTAAAAACGTAGGCGTCTGTCTGGACTTTACCCTACTGACAGTACCATATCTAAACCTTTTTTATTTTTCCTCTATTATAGTAACTATTCATCCTGGGCAAATAATTGTAGAATATAATAAAGATAAAATGTGGAGGTACGATATGGACATGAAATTGTTTGGAAACGAAACCAAATACCGACTTTAGAAGGCTATATTAAAAACGTAGGCGTCTATCTGGACTTTACCCTACTGACAGTACCATATCAAGACCTATTTTATTTTTCTTTTATTATAATAACTATTCATCCTGGGCAGATAATTGTAGAATATAATAAAGATAAGATGTGACGGTACGATATGGACATGGAATTGTTTGGAAACGAAACCAAATACCGACTTTAGAAGGACATGTTAAAACCGTAGGCGTCTGTCTGGACTTTACCCTACTGACAGTACCATATCTAAACCTTTTTTATTTTTCCTCTATTATAGTAACTATTCATCCTGGGCAAATAATTGTAGAATATAATAAAGATAAAATGTGGAGGTACGATATGGACATGAAATTGTTTGGAAACGAAACCAAATACCGACTTTAGAAGCATATGTTAAAAACGTAGGCGTCTATCTGGACTTTACCCTACTGACAGTACCATATCCACAAGGAAGGCATTCATGGCCGCCATTATACCTTTACTCTTTCACATCGGTTTCATCCGGCAGAGCGCGCTTGCCTCCTACCTTCCGAATCTCCCCGATCCTCCCTCTCGAACTCGAACCCCTAACTTCTCTCGTTACTCACAATCAAACGATAACATTGCGGAGTCGGCCGAAGGCGGTACAACCAACTTGGTGTAATCCCGCACATGCCGTTGTTCGGCCTCGATGCCTCGTTGCCCGCTTCGAGGTTACCGAACGGTACGACTCGCCATTTTAATTAGCAACTTTGGGAGACAAATCAAAATGGGAGCTGCAATTCACTCGGCAAGACTCACCCGAAATATCGGAGGGTTTCATTTTGAATTGAGCAATGGGGTCCGGGATTTATCGACCATGTACAGTTTCGACCGATCCCTAGTAGTACAAAATATTTGTCCTATATTTTCTGTATATTTAACGAATATCGTACATTTTGTAAATATCAGACATTTGAAATATTTGCAAAACGTTTACTTTAGAACATTACCNTTCGCTTCTATGCTAAAACGATGGGAATACGAGGTCTTGGAGGAAAAATATTAATTCACCTGGAAATCACAGATGGCGCAGGGTCCCTCTGCAGTCAATTATCTGTACTCAAAATTTTATACAAATTTATTAATAAATAAAAAGTTATTCCCGTATTTCTGGGTCAATGTCAGTTGTAACCAAATGTGGATATCTACCCGAGATTCCGACAAGGGAGTTGCGAGACTGTTCAGCCAAGATTCCCTAGTAGCATAGAATAATTTCTAAATGTTTCTTTGTAATCTTTGCTAAATATCTCAAGCGACAGATTTTTTAAAATGTCTTATAGATTTCATTTGAAGATATCTGAAATATTTGTTGAAAATCTCAATGACATATTTAGCTTTAATAATTTATAAACCTATGTCAGAATTATATTTTTTAATTTACGAACGTATTATGAAAATATGTTATTTACTTCGCGACTATTATCGGATACTTCATTTGGTATAAAATCACTTTATTTCTGGACGAAATGATCTTCACTCCAGCATGATGTCCAAAATTAAGTCAGAAAATCACTCTCTCCAGAAAAGATTAACCCTATGACGTCATTCTGTACTCAACATTTTATACAAATTTATTAATAAGTAAAACGTTATTCCCGCATTTCTGGGTCAATGTCAGTTGTAACCAAATGTGGATATCTACCCGAGATTCCGACAAAGGAGTTGTGAGACTGTTCAGCCAAGATTCCCTAGTAGCATAGAATAATTTCTAAATGTTTCTTTGTAATCTTTGTTAAATATCTCAAGCGACAGATTTTTTAAAATGTCTTGTAGATTTCATTTGAAGATATCTGAAATATTTGTTGAAAATCTCAATGACATATTTAGCTTTAATAATTTATAAACCTATGTCAGAATTATATTTTTTAATTTACGAACGTATTATGAAAATATGGTATTTACTTTACGATTATTATCGGACACTTCATTTGGTATCAAAAGACACAAGAAATTTTTGTGATATTTTCGTTCCGCTATTTTATTATGTGAGCAAAGTCTGTGATTTTGATTTTCAATATTTTTAAAACGTTTATAATGTATACGGCAGATAGTATTTAAAAAATACTGATATTACAATGAAACGAAACGTTTCATATATCTGTTAGAAAAATATTATGAAAACACATGGAGCTAATATTACATAAATATTATAAAGATAATATTCTAAAGTAAACCTTTTGCAAATATTTCAAATGTCTGCTAAATATTGACAAAATGTACGCTATTAGTTAAATACATAGAAAATATAGGACAAATATTTTGTGCTACTAGGGTTCTGCCGTCGAATCGATATTGAAATATTCAATGCAAGTCACTTCATTCCTTAGGTCAAAATTATTAAAAATGTATTAATAAGTAAGACAGTTATTCGAGTTAAAAAAAATAAGAATCTGTAGCGTCCTGTATTTCTGGGCGAATATCAGTTGTAACCAAATGTGGATACCTATCCTAGTTTCCGACACGTATGACACGTGAAATATACATTCACCATACACGACATTAACACTAGGTTTATGGGACCCGTCAATTTGACGGGTGCTCGTAGAAACAGGNTTATTTTATTATATTAACTCTTAACCAAAGAACTTTACTTCTTCAGGCTAGCATCTGTCACATAAGTTCTTGCATGAAGCTAGGAGGACTTCATGTCTTGATAAAGGCGCATCTATTTTGCTTTCTAGTCGATCGTACTATCAACCAATCACGCGAGCGCGTTCATCGACAATTCAACTTACTTCGGGGTGTATACGATTAGTTAATCGCGCTCTAAACAAATGAGGTGGGACATTCACGTTTTTAAGCAATGCTTAACTTAGACGTTAACTTTAACCGAGGTAGGTAGAAACGAGAATAATTCTCGCTCACTTCCCTCCAATAGCCAACAATGAGCGTAGTCAGTCCAGTACAATAGCTCGATGTTGAAGCTACACGCTGGCGCTGAAATCTGGGCAACCAACGCGATGTTTTCCAGCGGTCCATACTTTTATATTGAAAGGTTCTCTTGGTCTCTAGATAAACGTAGAAGAGCATTTACATTTTTAGCCTATAATTAACTTAGTCGTTAACTATAACCGAGATAGGTGAAACCGAGAATAATTCTCGCTCACTTCCCTCCAATAGCCAACAATGAGCGTAGTCAGTCCAGTACAATAGCTCGATGTTGAAGCTACACGCTGACGCTGAAATCTCGGCAACTAACGCGAAGTTTTCCAACGGTTCGTACTTTTATACTGAAAGGTTCTCTCGATCTCTAGATAAACGTAGAAAGACATTTACATTTTTAGCCCATGATTAACTAAGACGTTAACTATAACCGAGATAGGTGAAATCGAGCAAAATTCCCGCTCACTTCCCTCCAATAGCCAACAATGAGCGTAGTCAGTCCAGTACAATACATCCAGTACAATAGCGCGATGTTGAAACTACACGCTGACGCTGAAATCTCGGCAACCAACGCGAAGTTTTCCAACGGTTTACAGTTTTATACTCAAAGGTTCTCCTGGTCTCCAGATAAACATGGAGGAACATTTACATTTTTAGCCCATGATTAACTAAGACGTTAACTTTAACCGAGGTAGGTAGAAACGAGGATAATTCTCGCTCACTTCCCTCCAACAGTCAACAATGAGCGTAGTCAGTCCAGTACAATAGGTAGATGTTGAAGCTACACGCTGGCGCTGAAATCTGGGCAACCAACGCGAAGTTTTCCAGCGGTCCATACTTTTATATTGAAAGGTTCTCCTAGTGTCTAGATAAACATGGAGGAACATTTACATTTTTAGCCCATGATTAACTTAGACGTTAACATTAACCATGGTAGATAGAACCGAGCATAATTCCCGTCCACTTCCCTCCAATAGCCAACAATGAGCGTAGTCAGTCCAGTACAATAGGTCGACGTTGAAGCTACACGCTGGCGCTGAAATCTGGGCAACCAACGCGAAGTTTTCCAGCGGTCCATACTTTTATACTCAAAGGTTCTCCTGGTCTCCAGACTAATATGGAGGAACATTTACATTTTTAGCCAATGATTAACTAAGACGTTAACTTTAACCGAGGTAGGTAGAAACGAGAATAATTCTCGCTCACTTCCCTCCAATAGCCAACAATGAGCGTAGTCAGTCCAGTACAATAGGTCGACGTTGAAGCTACACGCTGGCGCTGAAATCTGGGCAACCAACGCGAAGTTTTCCGACGGTCCATACTTTTATACTCAAAGGTCCTCTTGGTCTCTCCGTGGTCACGGCGATGCACGGTGAAAAAAATGCGAAAGAAAGCTGAATTTTTTAGGGATATCCGATACGTTAGCCCAAAGTTCTAGCGGGGCATAGAGGGGTAACTTCAAAGATCGGCCGAGCCCACGAGCTAACGTGGGGGCAAGGGAAGGAGCCGTGTTCCACGTTCGCCTGGACGTCGGTAGGTGCTCGGCACGTGCCACACACACGTAGCCCTCGATTGGCGTACACCAAGGGTCGCGTATGCACACCCCGGATGGGTAAAGCGAGCACAAGGGTGGTCTTGCGAGGGTAGCCGAGCGTGCAGAGTTACCAACCGAGCATCCGAGAGCCAACCAGCCATGGGGTGATCCCGAGCGTGAAACGATCAACCCCCTGTGTGCGATACCCGCTCGTATATACGCGGCCCTGGGCATACTTCAAACCTGACGGGTACCAATCGTCGGCAAGACAAAGACGAATGGGTGAGGGGGCCCTTATATCGACACATCATGCACAGGTGTAGAGGACGCGCGGTAAAAGTGGGCCGCCACCAACATAAATTCAGGTTTTCACTACGTCAAAGTAAGAAACGATACATTTTACAGGGTTTTTAAACAATTTCCTGCCGGCGAAATTGCACCTTGTGAAAATGAGTCTTATCGTAATAGCTACTTTAATCCGCCTGTTTCGCCTTTAACCCCTTGCCTTAGGATGTAAATACCAACAGCGCGTGCCATAAAAAACAAAAATGTCGGTCATACATCGGACCATTTCACGGTTTGGCTGAACTTTCAAACTCTCACACGTCTCTCATACGTTTTGTTCACGTTTGACCCGATTGACATACCACGTCTCTCACACGATATTGTAGGTGAAGAGGTTAAGGTGATGTGAAAACGGCCTGAAGAGGTTTTGTTTATGAAACTTTTCTCCGAATTGATACTCAAGAAGATCAAAATTAACAAATTTTAGCACACTTTATAAGCTCAATTTACATGACAAGTTTTATTCAGAAGACCCGTTGCCAATATGAGTCAAGCACCACCGTAAGTTAATGCCAAAAGAAGAAATAGCAAATTGTATAATGACGTTTAAGCAATTTTTCCCAGCACGTCGTGAACAGGTACAGAAGACGCATCGGGAAAGTGGGCCAGGTCAAGTTGCGATAACCATATATTTAGACCAATACAACAAATGGAAAACTGTATGACGTCTTTTAAGCAGTTTAATGCATCGTGGAATTGAAATTTGCGAAACCGAGGCTATAGGGATTGTGGATGTACTTTAAATTTGCCGTGTACCACTCCTGAGGAAGGCAGAGATGAATAGGCATGGGGTCATTTAAGTATATCAGCACGTGACGCACAATTGTCAAGAACACGTGGTAAAGAAAAAAGAACAAACGATACAATTCATTACATCTCCTGAGCAGTTTCTAGATCAGACAGTTGCAATTCGTAAGAATGAGGCGGGATAAAAAGCGTGATCTTCTGCAGTTTGTAAACCTGGAAGACAACCTGAAGCTTCTCTGGTCGATTATTTGACATCCCTAGTAGCACAAAATATTTGTCCTATATTTTCTATATATTTAACGAATATCGTACATTTTGTAAATGTTTACCAGACATTTGAAATATTCGTAAAACGTTTACTTAAGAATATTATCCCTATAATATTCATATAATATTAGCTCCACGTGTTTTCATGATATTTTTCCACCAGATATACAAAACATTTCGTTTCATTTTAATACAAGTATTTCTTAAATATTATCCACCGAATACATTATAAACGTTTCAAAAATACTTAAAATCCAAATCACACGTTTTGCTCCCGTAATGAAATAGCGGAACGAAAATATTAGAAAAATTTCTCGTGTCTTTTTGATACCAAATGAAATGTCCGATAATAGTCGCGAAGTAAAAAATGTATTTTTATTACGCGTTCATAAATTAAAAAATATAATTTCTATATATGTTTATAGATTATTGAAACTAAATATGTCATTGAGATTTTCAACAAATATTCTACATATCTTCGAATTAAATCTTAAAAAATCTGTCGCTTGGGATATTTAGCAAAGATTACAAAGAAATATTTAGTAATTATTCTATGCTACTAGGGATGGTTTTATGGTCCTTATTGAAAATGTGATATGACAGGTATAGCAAATGAGAGCATTTGCGTAATCAAGGTAGCAAGGTAATTTTGAAGCTGGTATAAAAATGCCTGCCTCGGAGGTATCAAGAGACATGCAAATAGAGCCAAACGTACACGCTGCCGATGTAATTGCTTCGCTCAAAAGCGTAAAAATCCCTGCGAGTGAACGGCTCGCCTTTCGAATAACGTGAACCCTGCAAATAGGCTTTGGGAGCACTTCTAGTCTCTTTTTACCATGTCGAAATCACTTTGAGTTTTCCATCGGACCATCTGGTAAAAGCGTTCCCTACATCGGGGAGGCAACTTGGAGCGATGTAATATATTCGTACCGTGTCTGGGGACAGTTCCATTCTATTAATTACTCTTGATCAAATATTTTTTCCTTTTTTTAAGAACCGTCCACCTTCTTTCGACCACCAATCTATTGGGTTGTTCGGAAAGTAATTTCGTTGTTTCCCAACACAGGACTTAATTTTTTTTTTCACGGCCAACATCACAGTTAAGCCGCATAATCGTTATATATTTTGACAGCTGATCTAGCAAGGCTTGCTTATGAAAAAGTTTGACTGATTCTACGCAGTAGTTTTTGGTTGGTACCCTTTCAAATATGGAAAGTGAAAAGCGCCATTTTCGGCATATTTTACTTTTTTACTATCGAAAAGGTAAAAATGCTGTTCAAGCAAGAAAAAAATTATCCAATGAGTATGGAGAAGATGTACTGACAGAACGCCAGGGTCAAAACTGGTTTGCAAAATTTCGATGCGGCAATTTTGATATTGAAGATGCACCACGTCCTGGAAGGCCACTTAAAGCTGATGAAAACACGATAAAGGCATTAATTGATGCAAACCGGCGAATAACAACTCGTGAAATCGCTGAGAGATTAAAAATATCGAATTTGACGGTTCGTGATCATTTGAAACGCCTAGGTTTAATCTCAAAGCTCGACATATGGATTCCTCATGTTCTTGCGGAAAGAAATTTGTGTCATCGCATTGACGTCTGTGATTTGCTTCTCAAACATCAAGAAAATGATCCATTTTTGAAGCGCATCATCCCTGGGGACGAGAAATGGGTTGTCTACGACAATGTTACCTGCAAGAGATCATGGAGTAAAAAAGATGAACCGACTCAAAGAACTTCGAATGCCGAAATTCATCAAAAAAAGGTGATGGTATCTGTTTGGTGGGATTTCAAAGGAATTGTTTTTTTTTTAGATTCTACCGAACAACCCAACGATCAATTCTGAAGTGTACTGTCACCAGCTGGACAAATTGAATGATTCACTTAAACAGAAGAGACCAGCATTGATCAATAGAAAAGGTGTAGCATTTCACCAAGATAATGCGAGACCTCATACAAGTTTCTTAACTCGCCAAAAGCTTCTACGGCTTGGATGGGATATACTGCCACCCCCACCATATTCTCCAGATCTGGCACCTTCTGATTATTACTTGTTCCGGTCTCTACAAAATTTTTTAGACGGTAAAACCTTTACTTCAAATGAGGAGGTGAAAAATCACCTGGATCAGTTTTTTGACAGCAAAAACCAAACATTTTATGAGCGTGGAATCATGCTACTGCCAGAAAGATGGCAAAAGGTATTGGACCGGAATGGACAATATATAATTCAATAAAATATTTATTCGCTATAAAAAAATCGAGAAATTGTATTTCTCATTCTCCCATTTCTGAAATTCGAATCCTTGGTGTTAAGGTGAAGTGAAACTCCCCTTATTCGAAGAACCTAGGCGTCCATTGCTATCAGCTTGTCAGGATATAATACTTTCTTTATCCTTTTCCTACTATCGTCACCTTCAATCCGCAATGTATGGAAGCGATCGTCATTCAACTCTCCGTTCTCCACTTGCGAACTGTCAGGTTTCGCGATTATCTCGGAGACGAATGCACCGCGTCGTATTGTACGGAGTGTCTAAGAGGCTTCGGGGTATCCTGCGATAAAGTGACGTACTTCCGAGTTTTATGGTGGTTGGCCCGACAGGAGCAACGCTCCTGCATTCGCACTGCGGCCGTAAACGGCAGACCCGAAAGATTTATCGATATGCACTTCCCTCGGAAGTTCGATTCCTGAAAGGCCCTTTGAATGGGCACTCTGAGAGGAAGAGAGATGCAGGGTTCCTGCCCTAGCCCACAAAATTAACTCGGTGCATCTTCCGGAAATGGTTTCTCCTTCTTCTTCGTGAAAAGGGAAGTAGACGTTTGTCTAGGATGCACAGGAACGACCGCGGTGAAATCCATATAAGAGCACCAAAGTAAGGAATCGCTGACCGAACGGCGATCCTTCGTCATTGAAATCACTTCAAGAGGTTGAACGAGTCCCCCGAAAGTGTTGATGGCCTCAATACTCTTCGCCTAGCTTTAGATACTTTAAAAGAACTTCAAATCGTTGGGAAAATTAGTCATTTTCGTCTCGAAAATTATGAATATCGGTTGGAAAGTTTCTAATTAATCGGAATGGTTTTAGCGAGAATAAAATCTAATTTCTATTCTCGATCCTCGTATCCGATTATCCTAATATGAGAAGGGTATAATTTTTTATTTCAGCATTTTAAATACATTAAATACAATATGTAAGAAAGTGGAATGCATAGAGCAAGTGCCTTCGAAAAATGTCGTGCAAGCTAACTAGCAGCGCTTCAATAAACTTGTTTTAAATTGCAGATTATTAACAATAAGGTGCACATTCGTAGTGACACTAGAAAAGCACATTCATATCTAGAGTAGAGTCTTTTTGCCGACACATACCACAAGTGTGAAAGTTGTAGCACAATAGAGAAAAAGGAGACGTCACCATTTCCTTGTTTGGATTTTAACTTATTGACCATCAGCCAACAAAATCATTCGGTATCCTAAAATTGTCAATGATACAACTGGTACTCGGTAGACAGGACTTCAATATAGTAAAAAGTTTAATCTCCTGACGACAGTCCTAGAATAGGAGCCCTGCCTCCGGCGAGTTAATTCCTTATTGGATTGAAATTGTTGTGCAAGTTTTCAATTACAGCGGTACCTATCGTACAATTTACATAATCTCCCAATAAAACGCCTCAAACAATTCTTCTAAACGAGGGATTAAACTTTCTGTTTTCTTAACGCAAATCTTGCAATAGTGCGTGTTAACACTTGCGTGTCAGCTATAGTTTGGGACAGTTTGTCTGGTGACATTAGTCCAAACGGTGTACCCATACAAATGCTGCAAGGGTATATGTTTCATCAAAACATAAAAACGTCGTCGCGCATGCGCTCCTTCATGTCCAAATACTCATACCTCGATTGTATTATGAACACTAGTCGACGTCCAACAGATTTTCCAAGTCTTTTCAAGACTTTTAGAATGAAACAAATAGTGGAATGGATTCGAATCTAAAAGTAATTGAATCTTTCGAAAATTTCATTTCATTAAAACATAAAAGCATCGTAGCACATGCGCTCCTTCATGCCCAAATACTCATACCTCGATTGTATGATGAACACTAACCGACGTCCAACAGATTTTCCATGTCTTTTCAAGACTTTTAGAATGAAACAAATAGTGGAATGGATTCGAATCTAAAAGTAATTGAATCTTTCGAAAATTTCATTCAAACATTTCGTTTCATTAAAACATAAAAGCATCGTCGCGTATGCGCTCCTTCATGTTCAAATACTCATACCACGATTGTATTATGAACACTAGTCGACGTCCAACAGATTTTCCAAGTCTTTTCAAGACTTTTAGAATGAAACTAATAGACGAATGGATTCCAATCTAAAAGTAATTGAATCATTCGAAAATTTCATTCAAACATTTCGTTTCATTAAAACATAAAAGCATCGTCGCGTATGCGCTCCTTCATGCCCAAATACTCATACCTCGATTGTATCATGAACACTAGTCAACGCCCAACAGATTTTCCAAGTCTTTTCACGACTTTTACAATGAAACTATTAGTCTAATAGATTCCAATCCAAAAGTAATTGAATCTTTTGCAAATTTCTAAAAAAAAAAAAGGAAACCTGATTCGCTTGTCTATCCCTGCACTTGGGTAATAAACGGGGTAGAGTACTCTCATTTCAGCAGCGAATTTCACCTAACCTAATCGATGAAGTTTTCACGGACTCGGTTTTCTCGAGATACAAGACTGGCGTAGCAACAACTCAGATCCTAACCTCCAATTGGAGCCCGTTCGAGCCAAACCGAATCAAAAGCTCGGCCAATTTTCTCGGATCGAATCAGTTTACGCGATTACGGATCAACGCGCTATATCCAAGTCTCGCAAGGCGAGGGTGCTCGGAAAGTGTCGAAAAGCGTCGGGAAACGTTGAAAAGTGCGTTAGACGCCTTTCGGGTTAATCGATATATCTCGGTTTACGCTCCACCTCGTAATTGGGTACGTCTTTGTTGCAGCCGGAGAAGTGCATCGCCACCTACGAGCCACACGCTTACTGTGTCGTCTATTCGACGACGGACAGGGCCTCGGTCCGCATTGCCGAAGAAGTCCTGCAGACTTTGTGGAGAAGCGACCACGTGTCCGCCAGAGCTGTCATTCTCGTCGGGAACAAGATCGACCTTGCGCGCTGCAGGCTCATCTCTACGGAAGGTGAACACTTTTTGGATGGCATTTTCCTATTTAGCTTCCTAAAGGTGAAGGGAAACACGTCGAAGAACTTGATCGACGTTGGTAAAAAAGGTTTTTGTAAATACCTAGATTACCAACGTTCGCTTTTGTATTGGCAGATGTGTCGAATTATATTGAGTATTGTATTAAATACATTTTTTAAATGGAATTTTCCTATTTAGCTCCCTAAAGGTGAAGGGAAACACGTCGAAGAACTTGATCGACGTTGGTAAAAACGTTTTTTCTAAATACCTAGATTACTAACGTTCGCTTTTATGTTGGCAGATGTGTCGAATTATATTGAGTATTGTACTAAATACATTTTTTGGATGGAATTGAATGGAATTGGATGGATTGAATGATTCGGTGCACTTACAAGGAAGGTATCCCAGGTCGATCTCACCGATTTGATTTCTTTTATAATATGTTATAGTAGACTAAAAACTAAGTGACACGTATTTTTTATCTGCCATTAAACACTTTAAGGGGGTGAAACCACCATCCAAAGTAAGGCCTGTGAGGGGTGGCTCACCCCTTAATTTTTTTTTATTGAGAAAATTATATTCTTCATTTCTCGTTATGAGAAAGCTTTTCCAGGTGGATTGGTTAAAAAATATTATGTTCTTGTGGGTGAAACTGCCAAATCGCCCCTTGACATGCCTTACTTTGGATGGTGGTTTCACCCCCTTAAAGTGTTTAATGGCAGATTAAAAAAAATACGTGTCGCTTAGTTTTTAGTCTACTATAACATATTATAAAAGAAATCCAATCGGAGAGATCGACCTGGGATACTTTCCTTGTTAGTTTGGAGAAAAGTGTTTTAAATATTCCGACGCTTTGATATGTTTAAGATGATCCTTTCATAACACCTTAAGTGGCCAAAGACATTTCGAATCGCACGCAATTTACCAAAGAATTATATCTGTGCGGAAAGATTGTCCTCCAAATTGTCTCATCCTTTACAAATAAAGGAACTTAAAAGACGTGATGAAAGTTGTAGCAAATCGGAACCGTCCGGACCGGGTGCAAAACAATGGACTTGAACACCCACGCGGAAAAAGTTTTGCCCGATCGATATCGTTCGCAATAAAGGAACACATCTAATAAGCGTCAACGAAACGACACGCAATCACATATTTTGTCGAAAAGGGCCCGACCTGATACAGACTTAAACCGTGCGGAAAGGTTGACCCTTGGTCAGCATCCTTCCCCAAGGAAAAGGCGAATCTAACAAACGTCAGAAAAGTTATTCTAAATTGGAGACCCTTCTGATCTTCGTAACCCAACGCACACTCGTGCAAAAAGGATGTCGAGGAGTCCACATCTTTCCCGATAAAAAGCAAACTTACCGAAAGGGTAGAAAAGTTGTTTTAAATTGGAGACTCTTCAAAGTGAAACGTCCCAACAGAGACCAATACCCCCGCGGCAAGGATGTTCTCCTAATGGTATCATCCTCGATAAGTAAAGGAACGTAATAAATATCAAAAAGGATCTGTGGTATCATCCTCGATAAGTAAAGGAACGTAATAAAAACCAAAAAGGATCTGTCAAATTGGAGACCGGAATCAGGCGCAAATAAACAGAAAAGAAACTCCTATACGAAAGAAAGTTTTGCCCAATCTATTCCGTTGTCAATGGCGGAATACATCTAACACCTTGGGTACGATACATCATGAGAAAATTGATTTAGTCGTGACCTAACGCAGCCCAAAACTGTGCCAAAAAGTTATCTCTCATGAGCACGTGCTCCGATGAAAGAATCTAATGAACTCCATCAAAGTTATACCGAGTTGAAGAGCTTTTGAGTCGACCTAACGGATACAAACACACAGTCGAAAAAGTTTCACCCCACTGATATCTGTTCCAATAAAGGGCTGAATTTAACAAAGGGAACA
This sequence comes from Orussus abietinus, assembly GCF_000612105.2. Classification (NCBI taxonomy): domain Eukaryota; kingdom Metazoa; phylum Arthropoda; class Insecta; order Hymenoptera; family Orussidae; genus Orussus; species Orussus abietinus. Next base: position 13,030 of record NW_019394780.1, on the reverse strand, counting down.
ATACGATATTAACGACTCTTCGAATAGCATGCGACCTTGTACAGCCCAAAACTATGTCAAAAGAGTGTTCCTCTGCCGTCATCTATTCCCACAAAGAGGGAACCAAAGAACACCAAAAAAGTTGCGCCAAATTAGAGACCCTTCCAATCAAGCACGGCTTAACAGATACATACACCCACGCAAACAGAATGTTTCCCGACCGACTGCTTTTCCGCTAAAGGAGGAATCCTAACGAACGGTAGAAAAGTTGTGTCAAATTGGAAATCCTTCGAATTGACCCTGACCTAACGAATCAGCATCAACTTGAAAAGTGTGTTTCTCGGAGGGTGCTACTAAATAAATAACTAAGTGATAAAGAATCTTAAGGGTCCTTGATACTGACCAGGGCGGTGACATCAATACCTAACTCGTTGACATAAGTTTATAATTTACTTAAAATCTAATCGATGAATAATTGAAACGTATGACCAAAGTTGGTACAAGACCAGAATTGAAAGATCTAGGGAGCATTACTGTTTTTTAACTTCTCAACGAACTTCTTTTGGATTCATCTTTATCAATCATATATTCCATTTACTCTTAATTTGCTGTATTTTTGACTTCCTCAAATAAAAGTGAAATCTGTATTCGATGAATTTTATAGTCAAGTACATTGAACATTTAGGATATTAGATATATTTGATATGGCGTTTTGGGATATTTTTAGAATTAGAATTAGAATGAGAATGAGACAGGGGACCACCAAGACTGACAGCACTCATGATCCTGACAGACTCTGATAAGTCTTTGGTGACCCTATTGATCCGAAAATTGACATAACTGGTTTTTGGCCTTTTTGGTTTTTTAAATTATCGACCTCGATTAAATGTCTCAGCGCCTTTCATATCATCTTAAGTCCTTTTAACCCTTTGAACACGGAGCCATCTCGACATATGGGCGAAATTCGTCTGACCGTGAAGGCAATATTGGAGCAAACGTGGGGCGCATTTAGGCACTCTTAGTAGCCAAAGGGTTAATCCATTTGCATCATAAGGAAGTATGAAAAGAGGGTCCTTATCACCGAAATTTCAGGCTGAATGATAGTTACCAGCAAAATTGAGCTCATATACACGCGCCGGTGATAGTGACCAGGAAAACTGAGCGTATATATACGCTAATGATGCAAATGGTTTAATGGACTTCAGTATCCTTTTAACAGACGTCAAGAAAATTCTGTCAAATCAGAGTCCTCCCAACCTGATGTGGTTCTACCGAGAGTTAAAATGTTCAAGCGAGGAGTGTCATCGAAAATTCAAAAGCTTGTCACAGCGAGCCGTTTATACCTTCCATCGCCGGGAAATCTCTCCTCGAGTCCCCCGTAGCGTGATTCTCCTATGTCGCGCAAAGCCCCAGTCCGATAGTCGTAAAACTATTTAATGGACCAATTACCCTCTAATATTCCCTCGGTAAAGCATCTCGTGCCTCCCTGAGAGGAACAATTTCGCTGCAGCGGCGAAACGGCGACGTCGATCCGTTAGCAGAGCCTCGATTTCTGTCGGGGGGTGCGGAGATGACACCTCCACGGGAATGAATGTTTCGTTATGATACCCTTTACGATGTCGCGATTCGCGAGCTGTGGAAAACGCCCCCGAGAGGGGGCTCCCCCTCGGCGAAAGCTTCTCTCTGGAGCTGCCATGGGGAATTTCCACCCGGCCGCGACGAAGGGGGGAAAAGAGAGTAAAGGAGAAAACGAATCGCGAGGAAAGAGGGCGAGCCAAATGCGTTAAAGACGATCGGGCGAGATGAAAGCGTGCGGAACTTTTCATTCGTCAAACTCGAGGCGAGCTCGCCGAAGAACGGGCTTCTCGCTCGAAGAACCCCCGAAAAATCCCATGAAAATTCTCAGGAAATCTCGCAGCCCCAAGTTTCATGGAGGACTGCGTTACCACGGTCATTCGCTGAAAGTGGTTCCGGTGAAAGTTCGGAGCGCGGCTTTTTAAGAGAAGAAAGATTTCCCTCGGAGAAACGACGAAGATTGGAGAGAGAACCTTTTTGAATGTTGAAAGGGAACTCTCGAAAGTAAGTCAAAGGATAATGTGGGGCGATCGAAAAAAATCTCGGCACTGAAATTCCTAATAATTTTCCCGATTAAGGTGAAGTGAAACCCCCTTCAAATCAGTCGATTTGAATACAACACTTTTTTTAAGGTTATTACTTGTACTTTGTACAAAAACTTTTCCCGCAACCCGTATAGAAATAATATAAATATATTGCCTGTCATAATATATACACCCTAGAGGGGCGAACCGATTGCCGAAACTCGATCGTGCGATCCGAATTTTTTGGATATGATAGTTTTTATGAGATCCTCGGGGTTGATTTAAGGACATGATTCAGGGATTTTTTATTTGGGGGTCGGAACCCATCGAAATCGCGTGAGGTAGGTTTCGTGACATACCCCTAGTAGCACAAAATATTTGTCCTATATTTTCTATATATTTAACGAATGTCGTACATTTTGTAAATATTTACCAGACATTTGAAATATTTGCAAAAGGTTTACTTTAGAATATTATCCGTGTAATATTTATATAATATTAGCTCCGTGTGCTTTCATAAAATTTTTCTACCAGATATACAAAACATTTCGTTTCATTTGAATACAAGTACTTTTTGAATATTATCTGCCGAATACATTATAAACGTTTTAACAATATTTAAAATCAAATTCACACGTTTTGCTCCGATAATGAAATAGCGGAACGAAAATATTACAAAAATTTCGTGTTTTTTTATACCAAATGAAGTGTCCGATAATAGTCGTGAAGTAAAAGATATGTATTTTTATCATATGTTCATAAATTAAAAAATATAATTTCTATATATGTTTATAAATTATTGAAACTAAATATGTCATTGAGATATATAGCAAAGATTACAAACAAATATTTAGAAATTATTCTATGCTACTAGGGACATACATAAAGACGAAAACAGCGCTTAGTAATAAATAAAGATGAGATGATATGTTCAAGGTGATGAAAAAGTTCTCGCAAAAAGTTTGAACTGTTTCCTGAGCATATAGAGTACGATAAACGTACACTATTAAAAAAAATTCAAACACTTTTAATACATAAGGTTGCAGTAAAATTATAAATTTGATATCTTAACAGTGAATTCGTATACATTTATAATAAAATTCTAGGTAAATATACAATTTTATAACACCGTGTTGTAATTTTGTAAAATTGCGGAGAGAAATTATAAATTTGATATTCGAAAGTCATTTAGTACGCATTGTTTGCAACTTTTTTAGATTAGTTTTTAATTTTACGATCGTTTACGTAAGTTTATTTCTAAAGAAATTTAATCGAAAGATGACAAGTATCGGTGATACTGGCGAGAAGCATCGTAGCGATATTCTTGAGTCCGAGAAATATTTAATTAATATTTAATTAAAATTGATACCATATATTATAAATTTATTACGCATATGTACTAAATTTATAATATGTGTTATACATTTTATATTCAAGAAAAATGCTATAAAATTAGTACATCGTGTCTGAATAAAAGTTCCAAGAAAAATGCTATAAAATTATAATACTTTTCTTTTAACAGTGCAGGTACGGTAGCGATTTGCTTGCAACGAAGTAAAGGAACGAATTCATCTTTCCAGAGGGCAAGTCCATGGCGACGTCTTACGACTGCAAGTTCATCGAGACCTCGGTGGGCATCAACCACAACGTGGACGAGCTCCTGGTGGGCCTGCTGACTCAGATTCGCCTAAAGCTGGAGAACCCGGAGCGGACGCGCGACCTCTTCCGCAAACGGTCGCGGAAGAACCGCAGCAGATCGCCCCTGGGCTCCTGCTCGGAGAACAACTCGCCGAAGAAGTACCGGGGCAGTCGGACCAGCGCCAGCCTGAAAGTCCGCAGCCTGTTGGGCAAGGTCTGGGCGAGGGACAGCAAGTCGAAGAGCTGCGAGAACCTGCACGTACTGTAAACAAGACTGAGACATTGCTCCTCTGCAAGCGGAACTTACCGGTAGGCCTCTCATCCCGACTCAAACCGAGACGGATTCATGGAGGGGGTTTCGCCATTTTGGATCCCGATCGGGAAAAATTGGGAACGAGACCTCGGGAAATCTTTCTATCGGGAAACGGTCTTTGTAGCGACGCGTTATCGAGCACGGATGTACGTTTGCGTAAACCATTTTTCTCCATTTACTCCCGAGGCCTTCCCGCGCGGGGATAAAATACTCGAGGTGGTGCGAGACTTGCCACTCAATTCCTGGAATGAGTTGTATCCATTGCATGGATACTTCGTAATTTGCCTAGAATCGTGATCGCGTTTTAAAATGCTGACGTCGGTTTCCTGCCACTTATTGTCGCGTACAGGTTGTGCGACTTTGTCGATGGTTTTGCAAAATTGCTTCCAAACTATTTAGGGTCGCTAATTATTTTGGATCCTGATCGGGGAAAATTGGGAACGAGACCTCGGGAAATCTTTTTATAGGGAAACGGTCTTTGTAGCGACGCGTTATCGAGCACGGACGTACGTTTGTGTAAACCATTTTTCTCCATTTTTTCCCGAGGCGTTCCCGCGCGGGGATAAAATATTCGAAATGGTGCGAAACTTGCCACTCAATTCCTGGAATGAGTTGTATCCATTGCATGGATACTTCGTAATTTGCCTAGAATCGTGTTCGCGTTTTAAAATGCTGACGTCGATTTCATGCCACTTACTGTCGCGTACAGGTTGTGCGACTTTGACGATGGTTTTGCAAAATTGCTTCCAAACTATGTAGGGTCGCTAATTATTTTGGATCCTGATCGGGGAAAATTGGGAACGAGACCTCGGGAAATCTTTTTATAGGGAAACGGTCTTTGTAGCGACGCGTTATCGAGCACGGACGTACGTTCGTGTAAACCATATTTCTCCATTTTCTCCCGTTTATCCGCAGAAAATGTAACGATAACGAGTTAAACGGACTTGGTGAAACTGAACTTAAGAAAGTCGCGGATTGTTTCTAGATTGTTTGAAATTTCTTCCCTCTTACGATGTCGAGAGTAGAGATCTATTTAACACGAGAATCTCTTTTTAATTAAAAAGTGATTCTTTCGCTCAGTATAGTGTCGCGTTCGGATCTAACAATTTTGCCGTCGATTTCGCAACGCTTGGACTTGCATTTTGATTATCGTAATCCGCCATTAGTCTCGCGTTGCATTGAGCTGGGGTCATACAATTTCTTTGTTGGTTTTGCACAGCTTATTGTTAGTGTCGCGCTCATATCAACGATTTAGTCGTCAGTTTTGCAACACTCAAAGACACGTTTCGGTCGTCGTAATGTGCCATTAGTCTCCCCAGAGATGAGCGGGGAATGTTTAAGGTGAAGTGAAACACGTCGAGGAACTTGATCGACGTCGATAAAGAAGATTTTTCTAAATGCCTACGTTGTCGACGTTCGTTTTTATATTGACAGCTGGGTCGAATTATATTGGGGATTGTACCAAATGGCTTACTCCACCTGACGTTTTCATACAATAATTATAAAGAAATCGAAGTAAAACTACAGAAATACTCTGGATTCATGCTTTCTGGGGCCCTAATTGACTGCAGAGAGACCCCCTGCGCCATCTATGATTTCCAGGTCAACAAAACTTTCACTCCGAGACCTCGTATTCTCATCGTTTTGGCATAGAAGCGCATAAAACACTTTTTTTGCCTTTATCTCGTTGAAATGCGAGTTTATCGATTACCAGAGTGTTCTAAATTGTCATAAAATTGTCCTGATTCTTTCGTTTCTCATATCAGAGCCTTCAATAATTGTATATTGATCGAAGTATGAGAGTTCGACGCCATTTTCGTTCTAGTCTGGGCTAAGTTAAAAAGTTTTTTTGCAAAATCCAAACTTTGAATGTGTCAGGACAATTCATAGATGATCATGTGTCAAAGTTTCGGACAGTTTGGTCCAATCCCCTTAAAAAAAAGTGTTGTATTCGAATCAACTGATTTGAAGGGGGTTTCACTTCGCCTTAACGCCATTGTCTGAAAGGGAGGCACGGCCCCATGGCGCCCTCTACGTCCTTTACACCTCTGTAAAAATTGGAACTACTTTCAAAGGGGCGAAATCTTCGTGATCGATAAAACAGGGTATACGTGGGTGCGGCGTCGTAATCTCAATCATCCACGCATATCAACTTTATTTGGTATTCGTAGTCTTCCTTCCGAACCTCCGTTGACCCTGATACTAAAAACAAAAAGGCGATAACTTCATTCTATCGATACTGCGCTGTATTTGAAATCTGATCAGATGGGTTTTTCTTTACCTACAGAGAACATTTCGCCCCTTTGAAAGCAGTTCCACGACGCTAGGAAGCCGTGCCTCCCTTTCGACAATGGTGTGAAACATCTCTCTGCTCATCTCTGGTCTCACGCTATCTCTACGAAATTTCGCCGGCGGTTTCGCACCGCCTCGGTAGATAAGTTTTCGTCGCGAAGTTATGCATGGAATAGTCGCGATAACCCCTTATCCGTGAATTCCTGTGGAATTCCTCAGGTATGGCACTTCTGCGTTTGCGAAACCTTGACTCGCAGGGAAATCCGTAAACGTCTCGCAGGGAAATACGGAGCGTCTCGTATCCTTCAAGGTGCTTTCGTCCGCCGTCTTGGAAGACAAACGCCCGCCGAAGTTGCGGCCGACTATCGCTCGCACAATGGTAAGTGTTCCATATCGCGAACTTCGTTCCAGGTCCATGGAACTTCGTTCACCGAGCCGAGGAAGTTCGGGCTTTGCCACCTTCGGAAAACGGGACTGTATCATCCAACCGAAACTTCGGCACGTCAAAGAGTTAGGGTCGGGAGGAATCACTCTCTTGCCGGGGAGAGATGGCGAAACTGCCAGCGAAACTCGTTCGTCCTTCGAAGTCCGTTCGGGAGATTGTCGCGCTTTCGTTTGCAACAAGTACGCGACCATCCATTTGAAGACCACCCTTCAAAGGGACTCCATTTCACAAAGAGCACCGTTCATATATCCATACACTTTCTCGAAAGTATCCGATCTTTGGTACTCGCGTTTCCCGAAGTTCACGTGTACGTATAAGAATCTTCCAAAAATGTATCTTGGAAGAACTTTGAGACCACGCATTCGAGTCGATCGGGTATTTTCAATGTTGATCGATTTAATGAAAGGCGTTCCTCCTGAAATTTCCGTGCATTTGGTTGTCTTTCGAAGTCCGTTCGGGAGATTGTCACGCTTTCGTTTGCAATGAGGACACGAACATCCATTTGAAGACCACTCTTAAAAGAGACCACATTTCGGCTCCATTTCACAAAGAGCACCGTTCATAAATCCATACACTTTCTCGAAAGTATCCGATCTTTGGTACTCGCGTTTCCTGAAGTTCATGTGTACGTATAAGAATCTTCCAAAAATGTATCTTGGAAGAACTTCGAGACCACGTATTCGAGTCGATAGGGTACTTTCAATGGTGATCGATTTAATGAAAGGCGTTCCTCCTCAAATTTCCGTGCATTAGGTTGTCCTTCGAAGTCTGTTCTCGAAATTGTCGCGCTTTCGTGTGCAATAAGGACACGACCATCCATTTAAAGACCACCCTTCAAAGAGACTCCATTTTGGCTCCATTTCACAAAGAGCACCGTTCCTAAATCCATACACTTTTTCGAAAGTATCCAATCTTTGGTACTCGCGTTTCTCGAAATTCACGTATACGTATAAGAATCTTACAAAAATGTGTCTTGGATGAACTTTAAGACCACGCGTTCGAGTCGATCGGGTATTTTCAATGGTGTTCGATTTAATGAAAGGCGTTCCTCCTGAAATTCGCGTACATTAGGTTGTCCAAAAAGTTCGTCTTTTTTTTATATCCACGTTACGTACCACTTTTTAAGCGCGGACTTAGCTTTACATTTGGAAACAATAATTGCGCTTTAGACATTACTTTCCGTTTCATTTGATCTGTTTAATTCAAGATGGCAAATTCGAGCGATTGATTTTCTTGTAGAGGGAAATCAGCACTTTAAAACAGTAGGTATGCAACATGGACATTAAAGAAAAATTGGCTTTATTTGAAAACAGAGCGTCATATTGCAAATAACAAAAAAGCGCAACAACCCTGGACAACCTGATGTGTACAGGAAATTCCCCAAAAGCGTACTTGCAAAAACGTGAACTACGCGAGTACAAGTCGACCGGATATTTATTAAAGCAAGCGATTTAAAAGGAATGTTAAATAAAGGACGACGAACGACGACCGCTCATTAATCGTAAAACCAAGACCGATTCTCCTCGGCAAGAGGGTCGTTTCGGGCAGAATCGTCGCTCGTTCTCGTAAAAGATGTCGACCGAGCGACGCCGGTCCAGGACAATGCAGGGAAAACGAGCGAGACGCACAGACCGCAGCATAGCCGCCGCACAAAACTCATTCCCGCCGTGTTCTTTCACCCCTCTCGCCGTTCAACGCGCTTCTCGGCATTAGGAACCCCGTATTGATCCGCGCCGAAATCGATCGACGATCGATCGTCAGCCCCCGAATATTACCGCCCAGAGAGCCAAGCATTCTAAATGCCCGAGCTCCTCCACCCGCGTACTCGTCAAAGGAGAAATTCGCAGGAATTACCGTAGGAAATTACGCAGAAAGAAGAAGCTCTTTATCGAGCGTAAAGAGGATGCAATGTTTCTCAGCGTTCAATTTTTCTACCCGAATGCGTTAAATGCGACTATTTGGTGGTTAACTCGTAGAACAAACGTCTACTAAAAAACGTTCAGTAATTGTACTCAATGCGCAATGAAACAATGGACGTTATACTCACGAGAGTGAAGGGATGCAATTTCTCAGAGGTGAATTCTTCTAGCCGAATGCGTTAAATGCGGCTATTTTGTGGCTGACTCGTAGAACAAACGTCTACTAAAAAACGTTCAGTAATTGTACTCAATGCGCAATGAAACAATGGACGTTATACTTACGAGAGTGAAGAGGATGCAATTTCTCAGAGGTGAATTCTTCTAGCCGAATGCGTTAAATGCGGCTATTGTAGAACAAACGTCTACTAAAAAACGTTCAGTAATTGTACTCAATGCGCAATGAAACAATGGACGTTATACTCACGTGAGTGAAGAGGATACAATTTCTCAGAGTTGCACTTTTCTAGCCGAATACGTTAAATGCGTCTATTTGGTGGTTGACCCGTCAACAACCGCCTACTAAAAACTTTAAGATGATATGAAAGGCGCTGAGAAATTTAATTCACGTCGTTAAATTAAATGCAGCTATACCCTTCTTGGTGGTAATGCCGTTTTGAATACTCAAGTGGGAACCGGAGATGACGCGTCACGTTACCGACATTTATATTTATGTTGGTCTTGCACAGTCTACGTTAAGATTTATACGAACCGAAGCATTACATATGTCATTTCGGTAAAGTAATGATAAAAAGATCGACATAAAACTGTCAGAATCCCGTGAATCCATTATTCTAACGACTGTTTAGGACCAACGTCGCCATCTGTGACGTTTAGCTGAAACTAAATTTTTTCTCTAAGAACCCGCGTTAGCCCCGAGACAAGCCAACATTCTCTTGCAATCGTTGATGAAAGTATTTTCCATATTTTCCCATCTGGCTTCGTAATATTCCATTTCTATGGTATTCTAAATTGTTCGAGTTAGGTCCTGAAATTCTTCATTTTCGATTCCAGGCCTCCAAGAAGCGTAGAACATTGAAAACGTGCCCGGACCACCCCATGTTAGTTCTAGTCCATGATAAGTATATAATTTTTTTATGAAAAGTGTAATTTCATGAGTTTCAGGACCTACTTTAGGTCTTCCATATTCACGTGGTAAAATTTGAAAGAAATCGGTTCATCCAATTAGGAGAATACTTTCCCTAACGATTTGGGCTCTTAGATATATACACTGGGCGATATCAATGCCCTTCCATCCTGCATAGGCGATGCCGTATCTGCAGGGAAGGCGTTCATGTCCGCCATTGTACAAGCTGACTCTTTCATATCACCTTAAGTATTTGTACTCAATGTGCAATAAAACAATTCGTACGTTAAACTCACGAGAATAAATAAAATGATATATCTCAGAGTTGAGTTTTTCTAGCCGAATGTGTTAAATGCGCCTTTGTGATGGTTGACCCGTTAACAACCGCGTACTAAAAGACGTTAAGTATTTGTACTCAATGCGCAATGAAACAATTCGTACGCTATAAGTGACGTTAAGTCGGAATTAACGAAATTTAATGGTACATTGTCGACCTTGAATGGGGTTTTATAAATGCGTGTTAATACATCGGAGGCGTTTGTGGTCACGGAAATTTCAGCGCATTTAACACGAATAATATATAATAGATGCAACGGAAAAGGAATTCGTGCTTTTGAGGAATCCAAGACGGTACTTCTTGCGAGCCGACTTTCCGCGAGCGAAATCAACGCGGAGGCGTCGGATCGTCCCGAAAGGTACGACAAGTCCTTAGGAGAGTTTTACAAATCCAAGAGAGCCGATCTTTACACGATTTTTTACATCAAAGGTTTTTGTACGTCGACGCTTGGGTGACTAACAGTTTAATCGTTAATATTTGTTACGACGCGATCGAGGACGCGGATTTATCAACGACTGCGCCTCCGAGGCAAGGTCGAAAATCCCGACGTCCGCCAACCGGGTCTACGTTATAGTATGTACACCTATTATATGCGAATTAATATCGACGGGAATGCTGAGAACTCGATTTAGAAACCGGGAGAGACCTGGCTGGTCGTCTGGAAGCTAATTCAAACGAGTAGCAAAACCTTGCCATATATCTCGTCGTTTAGGCATCGAATTGCTGTAGGTGCCCTCGATGAGAGTCTCCTTTACCGAGCAGTCCTTTGAGTAAGCAAAAGGCCATACAATGATACGAAACAGCCGAGGACGCGCCCATAGTTCATATCATTTCATTCTAAATATAATTGGACGAAAATCTGACGTTGAAGGTATTTCGAGGCCACCAAATCTGGCGCGGAAGAGCGAACTTCGAAATTCAATGTAGCAGATCTGTTGGATCAAATTTCAAGTATCAGGATTAACATGAACGGTTGATTTATTAATAAAAAAAATTAATATAAAGACATTGAATACATTGAAGAGTACGTCCTAAAGATCTCAGAAAAAGGGACTTGATTTTCCCTCCGACTTCGCTGGAGCTCTCCTCAATCAGAACTAACTCCTATTCGATCATTCTCATCCAGCCTCACTCTAATTTCTTTCTCACTCAATTCATATTCCTCACTCTCTCATTCCCACACTCATCAATATATTTCTTTGTGCGCCAAAATTCTCACTCACTGAGTCATACGGCCGCTCGTACTTCACGAACTCTCAACCACGCATAAACGGTATCACCTATCGAGCTGTCATTTAATCTAAATACTTCTCATTTCACCCCACAATCGTACAAACATTACATTTCACTCTAACTTCTATTTAGTCTTATTCTTCATCTTTATTGCCTTATTGGCGACACAACTATTCGTATAGCTAAACGCTTTCATCTTTTTTTTAATTCTATTCACTGTATTGGACCGCACAGGGCACTGACACTACAGATCTGGTCCCGGAGGATAATTGTTTAATAATATTTTCCTTGTCGTAGTTGTTATAAAGATTTCATCTCATCTGTCCCTGCGTATATTTAAGTTGTTCAAGGATTAAATACACAAACTTGATATAGTTTTTCGCATTGTTTTAAGCTTGTTATTTCGGATATTCTTGTTTTGAAAATATTTCCTTTAATATGGTTGTTATAAATATTTCAGTCCCATCTTTCCCTGCGTATATTTAAGTTATTCAAGGTTTAAATACACAAACGTGATATAGTTTTTCGATTTGTTTTGAGTTTGTTATTTCGGATATTTTTGTTTTGAAAATATTTCCTTTAATATGGATGTTATAAATATTTCATCTCATCTGTCCCTGCGTATATTTAAGTTGTTCAAGGTTTAAATACACAAACCTGATATAGTTTTTCGATTTGTTTTAACCTTGTTATTTCCGATGTTCTTATTTTCAGCACCTATGAAATTATTTTTAGTACTTAGAAGTCCTACGCTTATGCCCTGTGTGTTAAATTGCAACTTTTGCGACTCTTTTAGTGAATAATATATACGTTTAATTTTCACATATGTTGTTGCTCCTTTGAGATCCGAAAAATAATCAAGGTTGGGAAATCGCAAAATGTTGTAAATATAACGATGCCCTCTAGTTTCTCCTAATCAATGATGCATATTTCCACGTTTATATACGGGTAATTGAGAACGAGAAAATTGGGGAAAAGAGGAATAGCAGCGACTTAAATTGCTAACAGATATAAAACTGGGACCGATTCCAATTTGAAATTCCAAATTTTGGACTCGGGTTGGAATTAGTGGCCTCGAAAACCATTCCCGTCAAGTTTTACCGCCGATACGTTTATATAATCAAAGCGTGCATTTTCGGCTGTTTCATCCAAATATGGATTATTGCCAAATGAAATTGACTATTTGTGCGAAATGATGAGCAAGCAGTAACGACATTCCTCTGGCGGGTCTAACTACAAAGTGACTAAAAGATTTAGTTTATAAATTTGAATAAGAGGAAAATTATTACATTGGAAAATATTTATCGTGCAACATTGTGCACTTCATGGAACATTAATTCCTAAAGGTAACAGTGCTTAATTTTAAACCATCGCGAGTAAGACGTTTTCCCTAATCGGTTCTTAAAATTATTTATCATGTCGCCATAAATTGTTACCAAGATTGCCTCTATTGCCGAATATTTCCTTTCAAGTGATATTTTCCAGGGTGGATCCGGGATTATTAATGCAGATTATTAACGAAAAAAGAAGTCGAATTTCAGTTTCGATGAAACACTCGCACTAAAACCCCGCGATCTGATACAATCCCTAGTAGCATAGAATAATTTCTAAATATTTCTTTGTAATCTTTGCTAAATATCTTGAGCGACCGATTTTTTAAGATTTCATGTAGATCTCATTCTGAAATATTT